>NW_023606650.1:0-140001 GCF_013339745.2 Dermacentor silvarum | reverse complement strand
AGATCTTGCGTAGCCTGGAAGAAAGAAAAGGAGATCATTACTATCAAAGTCAAAGAAAATATCAGTTTCCGGGAAGCACGACAGCGTCTTTCACCTGCATTTTCGATGAAAACTTCTTTTGCCGAAGTGGTGCAACAGGGGGCAGCACCACGACGGACCCCGGCGGTCGCCCAAGGCACACGCAGCGTATTGAGGCGACTTCCACCCGCCCCCATGGTGGGAGCAGCTGAGGCTGCCCTGCCTCCCTCGAAATCGGCCACACCAGAGGCCTCTACTAGCGCTGGCAGCAGCCATCGCAGCTCAGAGGCTAAGGAGGTTCCATCGGCCTCCGGGCTGGTGAGGCCACAGCCTTCGTCCCTCGAGGCGAAGGCTACACGACGTACACATCGCTCGTTAGAGCGAGTGTCCAGCGCTTCACAAGAGGCTATGGACACTACCCCAAGCAAGGTGGTGCAACCAGCACCTAAAGAGCGGCCAAACTCTTTGGACCGCTCTAGAACAGACAAAACCAAAATTACAGGGCCGCAAACGGCTCTGTAATCTAAGGCAACACTTCCTTTTTGTACACACAGCACCAATTTACTTTCATTATGGATACACAAATCATTCAATGGAACGTCAGAGGCCTTATTAGGAACCTCGACGATGTCCAAGAACTTCTTTACCAACACAATCCAAAAGTGCTGTGTGTACAGGAAACGCACTTAAAATCGAAACATACAAATTTTCTCCGACAGTATGTTACGTTTCGTAAAGATCGCGATGATGCTCTCGCATCATCAGGCGGTGTTGCCATTGTAATTCACAAAAGCATAGCATGTCAACGTTTGCAGCTACAAACGCCCCTTGAAGCAGTGGCAGTTCGACTTGTCCTTCTGAACAAACTCATCACCATTTGCTCGCTTTACATACCCCCACATTACCACTTACACAAACATGAATTTCAGTCCTTTATAGACGAATTGCCAGAACCTTATCTTGTTCTTGGCGATTTCAATGCACACAGCAGTCTGTGGGGCGACTCTCGTATCGATGCGCGAGGCCGTCTTGTTGAACAATTTCTTTTTTCCTCTGGTGCGTGTCTCCTGAATAAGAAGGAACCTACATTTTACTGTATCGCAAATAGAACCTTTTCTTCTATTGATCTTAGCATAGCTTCCCCGTCTCTATTTTCAGAACTTGAATGGGAAGTTATAAAAAACCCTTACGGGAGCGACCATTTCCCAGTACTGCTGAGAGCAACAAGACAATACGAGTCTCCACCACATGCCCCCCGGTGGAAGGTCGATGCAGCGGTCCGGGATAAATTCCAAACTCTTACCAGTAAACTCTCGTGGGCTGACATTTCATCGCTCGGAATTGATGGTGCCGTCGAGTATTTTACTAAATTCATAATTGATGCAGCCTCTAAGTGTATTCCCCAAACAAGTGGACTTTCTAGCAAACGTCGTGTTCCGTGGTGGAATGAACAATGCCGGAATGCACGTAGGCAGCAGAACAAAGCATGGAGGCAGCTTCGCGATTATCCTACTGCTGAAAACCTTGTAAATTTCAAGAAAATCAAGTCCCAAGGTAGGAGAACACGCATACAAGCCAGGAGAGACAGCTGGAAAACATTTTTATCAAGTATCAACTCGTACACGGATGAGGCCAAAGTTTGGAGCAGGGTCAATAGAGTAAGAGGACGACAAACACATCCACCTCCCCTGGTACACACGCAGGGAGACAGCCTTGAGGACCAAGCGAACCATCTGGGTGCACATTTTGAACATGTGTCCAGTTCCTCACACTATTCACCAGCATTTATAAGATATAAATCAGCTATAAAAAAACAAAAAATAGACCGAAAGAGCACTGGGAACGAGCCATATAACCTACCTTTCTCCCTAGCAGAGCTGCATGCATCACTCACCTGTTGCAAGCAATCTGCCCCAGGCCCTGACCGTATACTATATGACAGTTTGAAAAACCTACCCTCTGAAACGAAGAAAACCCTTCTCTGTCTCTATAATTCTATATGGACCTCCGGCGAGATCCCCTCTGCCTGGAAAGAGGCCATAGTGATCCCCATCCTGAAGCAGGGCAAGGATCCATCGTCCGTATCGAGTTACAGGCCCATAGCTCTAACAAGCTGCCTCTGCAAGGTCTTCGAGAAGATGATAAACCGCCGTCTGATACATTTCCTAGAATCAAACAAGCTCCTTGACCCATACCAGTGCGGTTTTCGCGAGGGTCGATCCACCACTGACCCTCTGATACGTATTGAGGCACAGATACGTGAAGCTTTTGTTCACAAACAATTCTTTTTATCTGTGTTCCTAGACATGGAAAAGGCCTACGACACCACATGGCGGTTTGGTATATTGAGAGACCTTTCCCACTTTGGTATACGTGGTAATATGTTAAATGTCATTGAAAGTTACCTGCTGAATCGCACATTCCGTGTTCGGGTTGGCAGCGCTTTATCACGACCTTTTGTGCAGGAAACTGGAGTCCCACAGGGTGGGGTGCTCAGTTGCACTCTCTTCATTATAAAAATGAATTCCTTGCGTCTATACATCCCACGCAACATGTTTTATTCAACGTATGTCGATGATGTACAGATTGGATTTAAATCATGCAATCTTGCAATCTGTGAGCGGCAGGTTCAGCTTGGTCTGAACAGGGTGGCTAAATGGGCAGACGAGAATGGGTTCTGCCTAAATCCACAAAAGAGCACCTGCGTCCTTTTTTCTCGAAAGAGAGGACTGTACCCTGACCCCGACATTGACCTGAAAGGACAGAGTCTACCTGTAAAAACGGAACACAAATTCTTAGGCATAATTCTTGACACAAAGCTAACATTCATACCACACCTAAAACATCTAAAAAACAAATGCATGAAAACAATGAATATTTTAAAAGTGTTGTCACGCACTACATGGGGTAGTGACAAAAAGTGTCTGTTAAACTTGTATAAAAGCCTCATACGAACACGCCTAGACTACGGGGCCATAATTTATCAGTCAGCCACCCCAACCGCGTTGAAGATGCTGGACCCCGTCCACCATCTAGGTATTCGCTTGTCTACAGGTACCTTTAGGACAAGCCCTGTAGAAAGCCTTTACGTGGAATCCAATGAGTGGTCACTCCACTTGCAGAGGACCTACACAGCTTTTATGTATTTCCTTAGAGTGAATGCAAACAGTGAACATCCCTCATATTCCACCGTAAATGATTTGTCCAGCTCCCACCTCTTTCATAACCGACCTGCAGTAAGAGAGCCCTTCTCGTTGCGTGTGAGAAGTCTGGCTGAGGAAATGGATGTCCCACTCTTTGAACATCGTCTAATGACACCCACTATAGAGGTCTCACCGTGGCAGTGGCAGATTGTAGACTGTGATTTGTCTTTTTTACATGTTACGAAGCACGCCCCGGTTACACACATTCAAATGCACTTCATTGAACTGCAGCATAAATACTCTTGTCCGGAATTCTACACCGATGCATCAAAGTCTCATGCTGGCGTCTCTTATGCAGCGGTTGGTCCATCATTTTCAGATGCCGACGCCCTGCACCCCCTAACGAGCATTTTCACAGCAGAGGCTTATGCAATACTGTCGGCTCTTAAATACATCAAAGAATCGAAAATACCAAAAGCAATCATCTACACAGACTCGCTGAGCGTAGTAAAAGCCTTAAAATATCTTAAGAGGCACAAAAATCCTGTAATAGTATCGCTTTATTCATTCATATGTAGTATTTATGCATCTGGGCAGCATGTTGTGGTGTGCTGGGTGCCAGGACACCGAGACATCGAGGGAAATGTACTGGCAGACCAGCTTGCCACATCCATCAAGGCAAAAGCTGGCAACACATCTATGCTCGTCCCTGTTCTCGATATGAAGCCATATCTACGCAAGAGACTTCGAGTCCACTGGCAACGTTTGTGGGACGGCCAGACTCATAACAAGCTTCATATAATTAAGCCCCGTTTAGGAAACTGGCCATCGACCACGAAATCTAGAAGAAATGATGTCCTATTCTGTAGGCTCAGAATAGGACACACTTACGGCACACATAATTACCTGTTGTCTGGAGGCGAACCCCCGACCTGTACTAGATGTGGGGAAGCACTTACTGTACTTCACATCCTACTACAGTGTCCAATAATAGAACCTGAAAGAAAAAAGCACTTTGTTCAAGCCTATAAAGAGAATATACCCCTTCATCCAGCGATGTTTTTACATAACGACCCGATATTTCAGAATGATTCAGTTTTAGCCTTTTTAAACGACATCGACATTTTGTAAGTTCTTCGCCCGGGAGATTCGTAGCGGCATCCTCTTTCAGAGGACGCTGCTGCGACCGCATATTTGAAATGCACTCTCCTCCAGGCCCTTGCTCCTAAGGGTCTCTGTGAGGCAGTAGTGCCTTGTATCGCTTACAACTTTTTATGCTATATTCATTGTGCCCCTATCACGTCATTGTCATGATTTTATTAATTTTGTCTGTTTTACGCACCTTTAGTGCGCAGGATTTTAGGCCCCTTTACAGCCACCCTACACCTACCCACTGTCATTGATCATACCATTGCTCACTCAGTACAATACGTCTTGGCGCTCTTTGGCCATACCTGGCCCTTGCGCCGCAAAACAACATATATCATCATCAAAGCAGATTTTTGCCGTCGGCGTCGCCGTCGCCGTCGCCGTGAGGTACCGTATGAGGTCAATGGAGATGAAATCGTCGCCGCGCGCCGCCGAACGCTGTATGTGCGAGTGAAAGGCCGCGAGGGACGCGCTCTTTCACGGGGAGTGAACCCACGGCGGAGAACAAACGCGCGTTCTGCGCCGTGCTTCTTTAAGGGCTGCAGAAGTAGGCGCCTCTTTCCTCCTTCACAATCAACATATATGTAGAGCAAACGCGCCTTCTTCAGACGCGCGAAAGGCCGTGGGCGGGGGAGGGAAGGGAGGTCACGTTTAGCTGCGGCACCAAGTGCCTATTTATATCAGAGGCTCCGGCAACAGTCAGCAATGCCGCACGCATTTTGTGCGAACGCGGGCAAAACGCCGACGGCGTCGACATTAGTTCTGCGTGTTACCGGTGCTGCTGCATGTCCAAGTTTATACAGCTGATAAAGCTACTATCATTACTCCGTATAGCTCTCTACAAATTTGCTATCGCAATTGATGCTTCGCCTTTCAGATGAAACTGCGACCACTTTTATATATAAATACGCATTCGGTGCCGCAGCTAAACGACGCCTCCCCTCCCTCCCTCCCGTCCCCTCACGGCTTTTCGCGCGATAGAAGTCACGTTTGCTGTCTATATATGGTGATTGTAAAGGAGTAAAGAGACGCTTAATTCAGCAGCCCTTCAGGGAACACGGCGCAGAACGCGCGGTTGCTCTCCGACGTGCGTTCGCTCCCCGTGAAAGCGCGCGTGCCTCGCCCCTTTTCACTCGCACATGCAGCATCCGGAGCGCGGCGACGATTTCATCGCCGTTCACGTCATACGGAACCTCACGGCGACGCCGACGGTAGAAATCCGCTTTGGAGTGTCCATTTAATTGCTATCGCAATAAAACTTGACTTATGTTCACATAGAAAATATTGCAACTAAAGGGACACGAGCTGTACGTTTATTACGTAGAATCAGTAACCGGCGTTCTGGTATGCGAAGTGACACATTAATTATGATGTACCGTATGTATGTACGACCGATTCTAGAATTTGGCTGTTTTTTTGTTTTCCAGAAGTGCAAAATATAAAATAAGACCACTTATTCTTTTACAAAGAGAAGCTCTTCGATCATGTTTAGGTCTGCCTAAATTCGTTGCTAATAAGGTGGTATACCAGGAAGCGCGATTACCTTCTCTTCACACGAGATCCCGCATGCTTACGGCTCAAACATACTTAAGGACTTATGAATCTCCTCTTAGACGTACTGAATATATATTTATTAGTGAACCAAATTCATTTTTTGAGAACACGTGGCCACGGTTACATACCCCCCAGATTGTATTTGTGCAGGCACAATTAGCACCTTTAAATGTTCGCAATAGGGAAATTATTCCGTTTTATAGGTCCACATTGTCCCTAATAATAGAATTCGCGGACATTCTCCCCAATAACGCAAAACTGCTGCCATCAACATATTTGAATGCCCTTTTACAAGACTATTTGGTCCATTTCCCCATAACTGTAATAGCGACTGATGCTTCCTCGTGTGAAGAGAAGGCAGCCGTGTGAATTTACTCACCATCCATCCATTGGTCTTTTTCACTTCGCCTGCCAGATTACACATCAGTTTATCAGGCCGAACGTCTGGCAATAGTTCTTGCATTGCGAAAGTTACCGCTAAATGTTACAAAAGTTGTTATCGTCACAGATTCCCTTTCCGTATGCAGTGTGCTTAACGCGTCTACAAGTTCGACAGCTTTGAACACGTTATATACATTAGCTCCACCCCACTTAAGGTTAGTTCATTTAGTATGGGTACTAGGCCACCGAGAAATCCAACTTAATGAAATAGCTGATTCTTCAGCACGAGCTTCTTTAAAAGGTACGGCGACATCTGTGCTGCCGGCAACTGCGCATATCAGTGCCGCCAGATATAGGCAGTTTTCTTCGACCGAAGACAAAAAAAGCCTCGCATTAGCAAAATGTACACATTTTATACATTTAATGAATGAATGAATGAACTTTTATTTCCCTTTTTAAGAAAGGGCAGGGGCCGGGGGGAGAGAGGGAGCCCTGTGTGCTCCAGTCTTAGCACCTTCTGCTGCCAGACGTCCGCCTACCAGTCGTGGTAGGCCTCCGCTACCTCCTCAACCCACCTCAGGACTCGGTCCTGCAGGGTGGGATCGGAGCTGCGCAGGGCAGTCTCCCACAGCTCCTCGCTACTAATTAATGGTTTGAGGGGGCGGGGGGGGGGGGATGTTTGATGGGGCATTTCCACATTATATGGGAGAGATCTGCTGTTTGGACAGGGCAGAAGCGACACTTGGGTGTCGCGTATGTGTCGGGAAAGAATAAGTGCAAAGGTAAGAAAAGTGCGACTTTGTAGTTGGCGCCACAATATTTCTCTCGGGCGCGTGCTCGACACAGAGAGAGGTGGATACGTTAGGCGTTGGTGTTTGTAATGTGTGCAAATTTCATGGAATGTGATGAGTGAGTCTTTATTGGTCTGTTGTTGGGAGTCATTGGCTTCTGGGGTAAGGCCCACATTTCCGCCCACTACGTCCGTGAATCCTCGAGCAGCGGCATGAGCCATTTTGTTGCCTGGTAGTCCTTGATGTGCTGGAGTCCAGATGAGAGCGATGTAATTTTTCGGCGGTTGAGCGACTAGTATAGAGGGCGCGAGGTTTGTAATGTAGCCGCTACTGAAGTTCCGGATAGCAGTGTTCGAGTCACTGATGATGACATCACAATCAGGTAGCCCCGATGCGAGTGCAATGGCGGCCTCTTCTGCGTCGCCCGCTGAGGTGGTCCTGACTGACGCTGAACGAACAGTGTTGTCCTGCTTGTCTACGACCGCTAAAGCATAACGATGTTTAGTTTTATAGGCTGCGGCGTCCACGTAGTAAACTCCTTCCGCCTGTCCATAGCTGCGCTGTAGCGCCTTGGCTCGAAGTTTCCGGCGTTCGACGTGAAATTCGGGGTGCATGTTTCTGGGTAGGGGTTGGATGTGGTATTGGCCGTGTATGTTCGGAGGAAGTTGATGTCGCTTGTTCTCGTTGAGTGGTGGGGCGTAGTGAAGTTGTCTCAGGATCTCACGCCCAGCTTCAGTGGTGGAGAGTCTGTGATATTGCGATGATAGATGTGCTTCGGTTAATTCTTCAAAGGTATTAATTGTGGCTGTGGCCATCACCCTCTGTGCGGATGCTCTAATCGGAACACCAAGAGCGACTTTGTGTATCTTGCGGATCAAGCAGTTTACAGTGTCCGCTTCCTTCCTAGAGAGTGAGAGATATGGTAGTGCGAAGGTGATTTTGCTTAAGGCGAAGGCTTGGATGAGCTGAATCAGTTCCTTCTCTCGAAGCCCTCCGTGTTTATTGGAGATCCTTCCTATGAGGCGTAGCGTGTTATCTACTGTTGTTTGTAGTGCTTGCAAGGTACGCTGATTTGTTCGGTTGCTTTGAAGGTGAAGGCCTAGCACCCTTATCCTGTCTACCTGGGGTATGGAGTGCCCTTCAACTGTGAGGTCGATATTCGGGGGCGATGTCCTGACGCGTCTCGTGGGGGGCAGAAGGAGAAGCTCTGATTTGGTGGGGGAGCACCTAAGGTCAAGTCGTGACCTTCTTGTTCGATCTGGTCAATGGCTGCTTGGAGGGTGTCTTGGATGTGCCCGTCCGAACCTCCGGTCATCCACAGCGCAATATCGTCCGCGTACAGTGAGAATCGGAGGTCGGGAATCTTCTTTAGAGCGAAAGCTAAAGGTCGCATAGCCAAATTGAAGAGGAGGGTGGAGAGTACTGCCCCTTGGGGCATACCGTTGCTTCCTAAACGTATCTGACCTGATTGTTCGCGGCCTAATTGGAGCGTTGCAGTGCGCTTCGTCAGGAAGCTGCATATATAACGGTAGATTCGCTCTCCACAGTTTATACTGTTAAGTTCGCGTAGAATGGCCAAGTGGGACACATTATTGAAGGCTCCCTTGAGGTCGAGGCCGAGCAACGCTTTTGTGTCACGTGCGTCGCTCGGTTCAATGATATCTTGTTTGAGCCTTAGCATGACATCCTGGCAAGAAAGAGACTTGCGAAATCCAGTCATTTCCGAGGGGAACAAGCGATGATCTTCGATGTAATTGGAAAGGCGTAGGTGGATTGCGTGCTCCAAGATCTTCCCTATGCATGAGGTGAGAGAGATGGGACGGAATTTATCATGTGAATTGGCTTATTCGGCTTGGGAATGAAGAACACATTGGCTGCTTTCCATTGTTGGGGATCGCCCTCTTCAAGACAGTGGTTGTAATACTCGGTGAGTTTGCGTATGGATTGCTCATCGAGGTTGCGAAGCATCTTATTTGTCACAGAGTCTGGACCTGGTGCCGTGGTAGTTTCGCGCTTGGTTGAGGGCATGTGGAACCTCCGCTTCTGTGATGGGGCTGCATAGTTCCTCATTGGGTTCACCATTATAGTCGGGCATGGGGATTTGCGTAGGAGGGGGGCATATGTTTGGAAGCCAAGTTACGGAACATTGTTGGCAGGTCCGCTGCATGTTCATGTAGCAGTTTATTGATCATGGTGGTTATTATGCGTCCTAGATGTGGTGGGGTCGAGCAGGTGCCGGAGCAATTGCCAGTCTTTTTAGTGCTAAGATGGCCATCCGCTCCTTCGCAAAACCTGAGTCCATTGCTGTGCCCTCAATTTGATAGCGTATTTTTCAATCTGAGAGTCCAATTTGGCGATTCTGATTCGGAGTTTGTGGTTGTAACGGGCTGTTAGCCATTTCCTGAGTAAGGCTGACGCTACAGGCTGAGTATACTTTGATTTTCCTACTAAGGCTGAGTATACTTTAAATTATTCTTGAACCGACAGTGGTGTCCTAACCGGCAATTCTAAGTACCATTTACAAGGCTGCGTTGCCGTATTCACAACTAAATTTTAGATGCGAGAGCATCTTATGCTCGGGCAGTGTCCGTTCTGCGGCGTCCGCACCCATACTGCGCATGCGTAAATCTCCCTCATTCTCCTCTCCTACGCAGGTGAGTGCTCTCCTTCTCCCTCTCCCCCTCTCCGCCACAGCTGCAGCGCAGCAAATCATTAAATATATCTCTCTCTCTCCTCTCTAAGGGTACGCCGGTAGGTGGCGCAAGTGTCGCGGCGCAGTAATAAAGCGCGCGTTCGCTGTGCTTCCGTCTTTCTCTGTGCAACGATGTGCGAAACGCCATGAACAACGTCAACGTCGGCGCTAGTTGCAGCTGCAGCGCCACCGCCCGCGGAGCAGAGGAAGGCATCCGGAAGCCGAACGTAAACATCAGCGTCGGCAAGCGGACCCCGAACATCGGTATCGTCTTCAGATACCGCGCGCACACCACGCTAGGAATCACGTACGATCTCTAAATAAAGACTCACCAACCCCGTACAACGTCTCCTCTCTTCTCAATACATTCTCTCACTCTAATTTCATTGGTTGTGTTGCCAGTGAAAATGAAACAGGAAACTCGATGGGCACCCCCCGCGATGCTTTCGCATCCCACCATGGTTGCCCGTAGGGTGAGACGATGTGATTTTTACTTGCACAGATCTGGTCTGGCGGCATCCCCATTATGCTACCTCTGCAATGAACCAGAATTACAGTGGACTAAAAGGGGGCAGTGGGCTTATTCAGCCGCTCCTCTGACGCAGTCTGCGTCGCATCCAAGAGGCGGCGCCACTGGCAACTTCAATGGAAGCTTTGCTTGCAGAAGCTTTGATTTTTCCTTGCGTTTCTGTCGGTTCAGTTCGAAGCAGTTCACCCTCCTATTTGTTTTAAATTTTGGCATACTTGACAGTCTTTACATATCTTTAGCAAGCACTATATTTGTTTAGGCCACATGATATTTGCCATAATAGTACCTTGTGGAAAAGGAAGACGGCAACTGTTGGGCAATTTGCTGCCTATCCTACTCTTAGACCTTTTGTGCAAAGAGCTCATCGCCGACGGATGTTGCTTATGTGGAAGGGGCCTTCGAATTTTCCGAATTATCGGGCAATCGTAAAAAAATTTGAAAACGGTTTCATGCCGTGTCGACCTAATGTAAAATTTTGTCAGACAGAAAACAGTGCGTGCATACTTCCCAGCTGGGCTTAAAAAAAAAGAAAAAAAAAATCAGGCATGCTAACCAGGTTTGTGACTTTGCTTAGCAAATGATATGTATATTGGCTTAAATATTTCATTGTTCCACTTTAGTTGTTCCATGCTTCACAGTAGCCTTCTGCGTTTATTATTAACCATCATTACAACCGGCACACATTTGTTAAATCCATATAACACCTATTCAGACGGCGCAGCCAGCGCCTAAGGAGCGGCGGATTCTCTCGAACCGCTCCAAAAAAAGACAAAACTCGCGTCACGGCGCCTGGAAATGGGCCCCGTGAGCTAATATTAGTCTCTTAAACACACAGCACAAACACTTTCTTCAGTATGGAGACACAAATACTACAATGGAATGTTACAGGACTTATTCACAACCTCGACGATATAAGAGAACCCTACACAAACATAACCCAAAGTTGCTGTGTGTTCAAGAGACACATCTGAAACCTACAAGCACAAACTTCCTTCGTCAATACACCGTCTTTCGAAAAGACCGCGATGAGGCTAACGTCAAGAGTTGCCGATAGTCGGTGGCTTCTCGACATGTGACCCTTGAGACGGCCCTTGAGGCGGTGGCAGTTCGGGCCATTCTATTTAAACAGACTAGTAACTGTGTGTTCCATTTATATACCCCCAAATCATCACCTTGAAAAAAACAGACTTTTATAATCTCATTGACCAGCTTCCCGAACCTTACATTCTCGTGGGAGATTTTAAACGCTCACACACGTTGTGGGGAGACTCGCGATGCGACGCGAGAGGTCGGCTCCTTGAAAATTATCTTCTGACCTCTGGTGCCTGCCTTTTTAATAAGAAGGAGCCGACCTACTATAACGCCCAACACGATTCGTACTTAGTCGATAGATCTAGCAATTGGATCTGCTTCTCTTATGCCTGACCTTGAATGAATGTCATTAACAATCCGTTTTGGAAGTGACCACTTCCCCGTAACATTAAACTTAATAAAGCAGCATGATAACCTCCCAATATTCCTCGATGGAAATTAGCATCGGCTGACTGGAAGCATTTTAAAGATTAACTTATTTACCACGAGATTTTATAAACAATTTTAGTATCGACGGTGCTGTCGCATATTTTACTACATTTATTATTGATGCTGCTGAAAAGTGTATCCCACAAACAAATTGATGGTTCACGTTAAAGGCGTGTTCCCTGGTGGAACGAAGACTGCAGAGAGGCGCGAAAGAGACAGAATAAGGCATGGGGCGTATTGCGTAGATCGCCAAATGCAGAAAATCTAATTGAATTAATGCATTAAATCACTGGAAGGCGGACACGACGTCAGGCAAAGAGAGAAGCTGGGTGAGCTTTCTATCGTGTATAAATTCATACAACCAGGAGCAAAGAGTGGAACGGCTTAAGAAAGATAAACGTTCACCAAATTCATCCGTTGCCTTTGGTGCATGACTAAGGGAATACCTGCAGGACCAGCAGACTGTCTTGGGGAGCACTTTGAGCGTGTTCAAAGCTCAATACATTAGTTCAACGCAGCATGATACCCTCCCATTACTCCTCGATGGAAATTAACATCGCTGACTTGGAGCATTTTAGAGATCACTTATTTACCGCGAGATTTTATAAACATTTAGTATCGACGGTGCTGTCGCATATTTACTACATTTATTATTGATGCTGCTGAAAAGTGTATCCCACAAACAAATGATGGGTTCACTGAAAAGGCGTGTTTCCTGGTGGAACGAAGACTGCAGAGAGGGCGCGAAAGAGACAGAATAAGGCATGGTGCGTATTGCGTAGATCGCCAAATGCAGAAAAATCTAATTGAAGTTAAACGCATTAAATCACTGGGAAGGCGGACACGACGTCAGGCAAAGAGAGAAAGCTGGGTGAGCTTTCTATCGTTATAAAATTCATACACACAGGAGGCAAAAGAGTGGAACGGCTTAGACAAGATAACGGGCCCAAATGTCATCCGTTGCCTTTGGTGCATGACTAAGGGAATACCTTGCAGACCAGGCAGACTGTCTTGGGGAGCACTTTGAGCGTGTTTCAAGCTCAATACATTATTTCAACGCAGCATGATAACCCTCCCTTACTCCTGCGATGGAAATTAACATCGGCTGACTGGGAGCATTTTAGAGATCAACTTATTTACCGCGAGATTTTATAAACAATTTTAGTATCGACGGTGCTGTCGCATATTTTACTACATTTATTATTGATGCTGCTGAAAAGTGTATCCCACAAACAAATGATGGTTCACTTAAAAGGCGTGTTCCCTGGTGGAACGAAGACTGCAGAGAGGCGCGAAAGAGACAGAATAAGGCATGGGGCGTATTGCGTAGATTGCCAAATGCAGAAAATCTAATTGAATTTAAACGCATTAAATCACTGGGAAGGCGGACACGACGTCAGGCAAAGAGAGAAAGCTGGGTGAGCTTTCTATCGTGTATAAATTCATACAAACAGGAGGCAAAAGAGTGGAACGGCTTAAGAAAGATAAACGGGCACCAAATTCATCCGTTGCCTTTGGTGCATGACTAAGGGAATACCTTGCAGGACCAGGCAGACTGTCTTGGGGAGCACTTTGAGCGTGTTTCAAGCTCAATACATTATTTCAACGCAGCATGATAACCCTCCCATTACTCCTCGATGGAAATTAACATCGGCTGACTGGGAGCATTTTAGAGAATCAACTTATTTACCGCGAGATTCTATAAACAATTTTAGTATCGACGGTGCTGTCGCATATTTTACTACATTTATTATTGATGCTGCTGAAAAGTGTATCCCACAAACAAATGATGGTTCACTTAAAAGGCGTGTTCCCTGATGGAACTAGGAGTACAGAGAGGCGCGAAAGAGGCAGAATAAGGCATGGGGCATATTGCGTAGATCGCCAAATGCAGAAAATCTCATTCAATTTAAACACAATAAAAATCACAGGGAACTCGGACACGACGTCAGGCAAAGAGAGAAAGCTGGATGATGTTTCTCTCGGGTATAGTTTCATACACGCAGGAGGCAAATCCATCCGTTTCCTCTGGTGAATAACCAAGGGAATAACTTGCAGGACCAGGCAGACTCTCTTGGGGAGCACTTTGAGCGTGTGTGAAGCATAATCTATTATTCGCAATCCTTTCTTAACTATAAACAGATACAAGAATGTAAGCCATTGGTACGCAAATCTCAACAGAACGAACCGTATAACCGTCCTTTCAGTATTGCTGAGAGCTGCCTTGATCGCATGCAAGAGCTCTGCACCGGGACCCGACAGAGTCATGTATGACATGATTAAGAACGTACACTCTGATACACAACTGACATTACTCGCACTTTTCAACACTATTTGGGCTGCCGGATACCTTCCGTCCGCATGGAAAGAAGCGATTGTGGTCCCTGTATTGAAGCAAGGTAAAGATCCTTCCTCGGCGGCAAGCTACCGTCCATAGCTCTCACAGTTGCGTATGTGCGCTATTTGAAAAAAATGTCACAGTTTCTCCCTAAGGGCGAAGCAATGAATGCGATAGCAACCCAGCAATGTCATACGAAGTAAGGTGAGCGGCTTTGGTAGCAATATGAATTGTAGTAAACATGAGTTGATTAAGTAAGCAGGTGTGCTGCGGCGTAAGTAGACCGACTCGATGACCACGAGAAGGCACGTATGAAACAGTGGTGTTGATGAGAAGCGCTTCCCGTGGGCAGCGCGTGCGAAGAGACACACCTGTAGCGCTGCACTGCCGATCCGGGCAGCATTGCATGTGTAGCGTGCGTTGGAAAATGTCGCCCGACTATCTAACTGAATGAACAAGCGTGGTGTGAGCGCGCACAAACACGAATAGATCACACTGAATGACTGCAGACAACGACTGTCAAAACGCTGGCAGCAAGCATACGCCGCAGCGGGCGAAGGTACGTGCGGTCTATCGCTTCAACGGAAACTGAGCGGCGAATGCACGGCGCATAAATGTCAGAGCCGTGTGGAGATAAGAGACGGTGCGGACGAGCGACGAGCGCGGTTGTTGGCAGAAGTGCGCCCCCCCCCCCCCCCAGCTTCCTCCGGCGCTGGCTTCCTGCTTCCTTGCTTGCGCGTGGGAGATGAGTGTGTTCGCTCTCCGTGATAGCGCGCGTCCCCGCACGCTCCCGCTCGGGCATACGGCGCGCGGCGAAGATTTTCTATAGGGAACCTCACGGCGACGGCGACAACGGCGACGCCGACGGCAGGAATCTGGTTGAAGTGTCCATAGTTGCTATCGCAATAAAAATGGTTAATGGACGACCATACATTTCCTTGAATGAACAATATGCTTGATCTCTATCAGTGTGGCTTTAGAGAAGGGCGATCCACAACTGATCACTTTGTGCGCATTGAAAGAATATCCGGGATGCATTTGTGCGCAAACAGTTTTTCTTATCTGTATTCCTCGATATGGAGAAAGCGTACGACACAACATGGCGTTACGGAATCCTGAGAGACTTGTCGCGAATGGGCATCCATGGCGATATGCTAAGCCTAATAGAAAGCTATTTGTCTAATCGTACCTTCCGTGTCAGAATCGGCAATGCATTGTCACGTCCGTTTATACAGGACACTGGTGTACCTCAAGGAGGTGTGCTCAGCTGCACACTCTTTATCGTTAAGATGAACACACTCCGTGCCTCATTACCACCGGCAATTTTTTTATTCCGTCTATGTAGACGACATACAAATAGGCTTCAAGTCATGTAACCTCGCAGTGTGCGAGAGACAGGTACAGCAGGGCTTGAACAAGGTGTCCATGTGGGCAGACGAAAACGGATTCAAAGTGAACCCCACAAAAGTCCTTGTTCTTTTCACCAGGAAGAAAGGGCTTGTTCCAGATCCCACTATCGAAATGTATAGACAACAAATACCTCTGAACAAAGAGCAAGTTCCTAGGCATCATACTTGATTTAATCTTACATTCATTCCGCATATAAAATACCTCAAGGTGAAATTCTAAAAACCATGAACTTACTGAAATTTTATCTCCACATCCTGGGGCAGCGACAGGAAGTGTTTTAATGAATCTTCACAAGAGTCTCATTTCATCACGCTTGGATTATGGTAGAGCGGATATCACTCTGCCTCCCCTAGTGCACTGAAGATGCTGGATTGTCCATAATCTAGGTATCCGCCTGACCACTGGCGCTTTCAGAACAACACGCCCCATTGAAAGTTTATCGTCGAATTAAATGAGTGGTCACTCCATCTGCAGAGACATACACCAGTCTCACATATTTTCTCAAAGTCCACTCTAATCATCAGCATCCGTGTTTTAATACCGTTAACGATATGACTGTGCTACACTTTTGTCGTAATCGTCCCTCTCACTGCGTGTCAGGGAGCTTAGCGAAGAATGGATATCCCGCTCCTCGAACATCGCTTAATGCCTTCAGTCAAGCTGTTTACCACCTTGGGAGTGGCAGGTAGTAGCATGTGATATATCATGTTGTAGAGGTTCAAGAACGCTTCAGAGGTCGAAATCCGAATGTATTTTCTAGAATTAGAGTCCAAGTACTCGTGCACGGAATTTCACAGACGCTTCTAAATCACATTCTGAGTATCTTATGCAGCCGTCGGTCCGTCCTTCTCCGACTCCGGACTCCACCCGAAACAAGTACTTTACGCTGAGGCCTACGCAATATTGTCAGCCGTAAAGCATAAGGAAATCAAAACTCCAAAAACTATTATATTTACAGATCTCAAAGCGTCTAAAAGCCTTGAAGTCACCCTGTAAACAGAAAAACCCTATTCTCATTGAGCTCTATTCTGTTCTTTGGAGTGCATACGCAACTAACCAGCATGTCACTAATGCGGGCGCCTGGGCATAGAGGCATCGAGGGCAATGTTCTTGCCGACCAAATGCCACATCAGTCACATCACCCGCTATTAACCTCAGCTGCTGTTCCTGCAACGGATTTGAAACCTTCTTGCGAAAGAAACTGCGAGGCCACTGGCAGCGCTTGTGGGACGCAGAAACAGATATAAGCTTCATTTGATTAAGCCACAGTTAGGTTTCTGGCCTTCCGTAACGAAACCCGGCGAACTGATATCATATTCTGTCGTCTCAGAATAGGACACACATATGGTAATCACAATTTTCTATTGAATGGTAATGATCCTCCAACCTGTGGTAGATGTGGCGAGAGGCTCACCGTCCTCCACGTCCTCCTGGAGTGTCGGGAAGCCGAAAGAGAAAGAAAAAAACAACATTTTCCTCTAGCATATCGCTATTGTGTCCCTCTACATCTCCTTATGTTTCTTGTAAAGAACCGCTTTTTAACACCAAAGCAGTACTCGTATTCTTGAATGATGTGGTGCTACATGTTATTATCCCAATAAGTTCGTAGCGCATCCTCTCTCCAGAGGATGTTGCTGTGATAGTTTTTTATAGCACATGCCTCCAGGCCCTTGTGTCTCAAGGGCTTCTGTTTAGGCACTTGTTCTTCTGGCCAATTCTCTCATCTTAATATTTTGCTAGTCGTATCATTCCTTCGCAATGCATTGCTCATGCCCATAGTACACATAATTAGCCATTGCCATAATTTTATTACTTATAGATTACGCACTTTACAGCGACTGTTTTAGGCCCGTTTACAGCCATGCCACATGCTAATGTTCATGTAATTCAATATTCATGTACCACAAACAAGTCATTACCATCGTCTTGGCGCTCTTTGGCCACATCTGGCCCTTGCGCCAATAAACCACAATAATCAATCAACATTTGTTGAATCAAATCACGTTTGTTTTTTCCATAAAGAAATGGAGGGAGGCCTGAAGAAAAAGTGAAAACTAGTTCACTTGACAAAGGCTCCGGCTTATGCTTATGTACAGTTATATAAGGGTAAGCAAAATGAAGTTAACAGGGCTGTTGCTGACGCACTGCTTTTATTTGCAACAAGTAGAGCAAGCCATTTTTCATGCACTTCAACCGATGTGCAATGGCTCAACTTCAGCTGCTTGGCCCTCTGCCGCTTTTCTGCCTTGTCACAGTTTGTGTTATGTGTCCTTTCACATAAGAATCCAGACGTGTGACAATGTAAAACCTAATTATTTTAGCTGTGAGGCTAAGAGCGTGCACATTGCAGCCAACTTCGAGGGAAAGCTTACTCTTAACAACTTCCAGCATATCCATAACGCTGTCAGAGTGTAGCTCACTCTGAGAGAAGCATTCTGTGAAAAGATCCTCTAGAATTTTCACAAAGCCGTACAGCTGACTGGAGGGATAGAGGAGGCCTCCTCGGTCACAGAAGTTTGTTAGCCGGGCAAGTTGAAAACTTTCGCCTGGTGGCGTCATAGTGAGAAGCTTTATGCATTCTTGGCATTTTGTGCTGGAATTGACAATACACTTCCGCGCAACATAGCCCTCAATGTGGTAAGTGAGCCTCGAGTCGCTTCTGGCCACGTGCTGGTTATGGTCGTTTGAAACCCGCAGGCCCGTGCAATGCTGGGGTACCACGTTTGTGTGGCCTCTGTGGCAGTAGCGCTAGCAGCAGTTTGACTGCACTCATTTCTGTCACCTGATGCTTCGAGAGAGTCAACTTCCAGTAAGGAGGCCAGTGTACCTTCCTCGCAGTTTCCTTCGCTAACTGACCTAACTAGACCATAAAAAGAAAAACAATTCACAGTGATCAGGAACTGCGTTGGAATTGAGCACAAAACGTGGCTCGAAATGGAGCTCGCATACTGCGCTCGTGTCGTCCAAGGGAGGTTCTATGGAGGTTCTTTTCCCACTCTTTCCGCCTATTTTTATCCTTCGGGACGCCAAACGAGGACAACTTCGGCCCATCCTTCACATAAACATAGCCTGTTTGGCACCCAGGCGCGTAACAGTGGTTTTGTCGATGCCGCGGCATGGCTCAGTTACTGCAAGGCATACTAATCTCTTGCAGGCTATGTGCGAAAAAAACACTGAAGGAAAAAAAATGTCACAGTTTCGCCCTAAGGGTGAAGCAATGAATGCGATAGCAACACAGCATTGTCATACGAAGTAAGGTGTGCGGCTTTGGTAGCAATATGAATTGTAGTAAACATGAGCTGATTAAGTAAGCAAGTGTGCTGCGGCGTAAGTAGACCGACATGAAGAAAGACTCGATGACCACGAGAAGGCGCGTGTGAAGGTGTGTGTGTGTTTGTTAGCTGGGCAAGTTGAAAACTTTCGCCTGGTGGCGTCATAGTGAGAAGCTTTATGCATTATGCATTTATGCACGCTTCCCGTGGGCAGCGCGTGCGAAGGGACACACCTGTAGCGCTGCACTGCCGATCCGGGCTAAAGCCCCTATATAGATCCGGGCAGCATTGCATGTGTAGCGTGCGTTGGAAAATGTGGCCCGACTATTACTAACTGAATGAACAAGCGTGGTGTGAGCGCGCACAAGCAAACATGAATAGATCACACTGAATGACTGGAGACAACGACTGTCAAAACGCTGGCAGCAAGCGCATACGCCGCAGCGGGCGAAGGTACGTGCGGTCTATCGCTTCAACGGAAACTGAGCGGCGAATGCACAGCGCATACAAAGGTCAGAGCCGTGTGGAGATAAGAGACGGTGCGGGCGAGCAACGACCGCGGTTGTTGGCAGAGTAGAAGTGCGCCCCCCCCCCCCCCCCCCCGCTCCCTCCGGCGCTGGCTTCCCGCTTCCTTGCTTGCGCGTGGGAGATTGAGTGGAAAGTTCCCCTTGCGCCCGGTTGCAAGATAGGCCTTTGTTGCAGGAACGCAGCGTCGCCCCGCCTCCCTTCCTCCCTCCCATACCCCCACGGCCTTTCAAAGCGCGACGGTCGCGTTTGCTTTCCGCCGTGCGTTCGCTCTCCGTGATAGCGCGCGTCCCCGCACGCTTCCGCTCGGGCATACGGCGCGCGGCGAAGATTTTATCTATACGGAACCTCACGGTGATGGCGACGCCGACGGCAGAAATCCGGTGAAGTGTCCATATAATTGCTATCGCAATAAAAAAACCCACGCGACGACGTCCACAGAAAAAACAACGCAGCTCAGCAACTCCAACTAATATGATCGGGCACTGGGCGGGCACTAGGCAGCTGCGCCGTCGCACCCACGTTCCATTGAAGCGGACGCCAGCGCCGCCGCTCGGGCTATCGGAGAAGCTCATATTTGCGAAATTTGTGGAGCCGCCGCATCGCATAGCCTCCGCCAGAGAGTAAGCCCACTGCCCCCTTCTAGTACACTGTACCAGAATCCATCGAACACTTTTATTATCCTGTTGGCGGTTTTCTAATCATCGACAACGATGTTTGGAAATCCCACTTCGCAATCTAGGGCTGCCTTTAAGCAGTTCAGTTATACTCTCACTTAGAGCCACGGTGTTAGGATATAGCTACGGGAATGTTTGCCGAGCCATTTATAATTTTCTTTGTGACACAAAAAGATTGCCTTAATATTTTCCCAATTTCCATGATGGATTTATTTATCCTCCAATAAATATTAGATTTAGCAAATTCAAAAAGTAATGTCACAACATCACAATTATATTAGTATTCATATTATTATTCAAAGTGTACGTCTATCCTTTACTGTATTTAATTTATTATTAAATTCATATTACTATTCCTATCTAGGCAAGGCTGACTAACTTAGTATAGACTACTTAAATCTTTTATTATCAGTTCGTTTCCCATCTTCAATTATTCATTTATTTTCCTTAAATTTTTATTACTTATTTATTTCTAAACTAATTTATTTTAAATTTCCATCATAATACCACCCGGTTCGTGGCCTATCCCCCACAGTGGGTTGTGCCATTGATTGAGGCATCATCATCCTCTGTTAGAGCAGCGGAGTGTGGGCTTGCTGGCGTTACGAGATGACGTGGCGCCGTCAGTCATCAAGGAGTAACTAGTAACCGTGTTCATTTGACCGCCAAATTCTTTTGCTTCAACTCCGGCCACAGCAAACCCAAGGTACGAACATGCTTGCTATCGGCTGCAGCGCCCGCTTAGGAACAGGACTGCGTGTCGCCGAATGCGTGCGTGAATCCCGCAAAAAATTGACCCTTGCCCTCAGCGAGTCGGTCCAAGCACGCTGCCTTTCCAGCGACGGCCGTTCATCCTTTGTGCAAACAGTAGTGCGGCCTTTTGGGTCCCCCAACGGTTACAGCATTAACAACTCGGCGAGCCTAAATTTACATAAGATGACTGGTGTGCCAGACCTTGGACACCATCTTGCTTCGCTTCTCGTTGCTCCTAGAGCCCCGAGGCGCCATATCCTGTTTGTCGGGCATCACACGCGGCAGAACCGCGGCTTCTTAACCGTCGCCTACAAGGAGCCTGCGACTCGGTCGAAAAGATTGAAGACTATGGCGGACCATCGAGGGTACTGCACTGTTGGAAAGGGCCCGACGGCCGCATGGCGGATAGGCCCAGTGGGAATGATGGCCGTAGACCAACGTCCTGGTCACACTTTTCGGCAGCTGCGATCGTCCGCTCACGACAGCGCTTCGCCACCAATTTTGACGCAGCCGCCCACACATAAGAGTCGATGTCGCGATGCCGCCGAGCGTGCAGCGATGCAGGGCGGCCAGAAACTGGCCCTGCCGCCATGGATGAAGGCCAAGCGCCCGTACTTTATCAGCGACTGCGAGAAGGCCTTCAAGTGGTTGGAGGCAAAGATGCGCGAGACGACGTCTTGGGACCAGTTCCTCGACCTGGGCTGCGGCTCCGGTGAACTGACCCGCTGCATCGTCAAAGAGTTCGGGGGTCTCCATCGCGTCATCGTCGCCACAGAAAGGTCGCTTGACGTGATTAAGGTGCGTGCTGAACGCAGGCGTCATATCAGCTCATTACGTAGCTTACCAAGTTATACTGTTTTATCGTTTTCTCTACCAACATCTAAGTCATAACTCGCAATGGAGCATAAGTTCGCCTAATATTTTGTCCTACGGGTTTATCCTGGATTAGTTATATATGCTGCATGCGCACGACTTGCTTGGCTCTCCGGGCTTGATGAGACACAAGGTTGACGTGCAAAAACAAATATTAAGCGTTTGATCTCGTCTAGTTCAACGAAAACTCGTCAGGCGAGGGTGATACGTGGTCAAAAGAAAACGAGCACTCGCCTAACACAGAAAAAAGACATATAATCAATGTTGTGGAATTACTACGGGACCCTTGCTCACAATGAAGAGGTGCGCTAGAGGGTCCGACTATATATGCGCTATGCACGCGCACTTTGCGTCACCTATCTCGAGCAGATTACCCCGCGTCCGGCTGGTTTATGGCTGGTGTTGTCGATATATACGTATAAAGACCCTTAGAGCAGACGACGCCCAAGCATTCAATATTTGCCGTTGTTTATTTGCTCCGTGTCAAAGCGATTGTGTAAATCGAACCAAGCACACGAACAATGTCGCGAAATGAATAGCAAGAGAAATGGCTGGATGATGTCCGCACCCGTCGCGTACATGTTACAGAAATTCGCCCAGTGAACGCCATTTTCTTGATTTTCTTGGAAATCGTGCAGAACACGGTAGACAGCGTGAAGCGTTACAATACTTGTTGCTCGACTATAGTTGGTCCATACTGGCCAAATAACATTGCAAACTATAAACGAAGACACAAGAACGACAGGAACACACTGGACAGTTGTTTATCCGGTGTGTGCTTGCCCTGCTTGTATCTTCCATTTTGCGGCCTAACATAAATTTGCGTTATTTATTCTTTCGTCAGTAGAGACAGCGTATGGGCGCCGTCAATTGTTGTGGTGGTGGACTCGATACTGCAAAAAAAATTATTTCGCAATTTATGACTGCCCGAAAGGCGCGGCTAGTATATACTGCAATAAAACTGCAACTTCGGGGAGTTGGTAATGCCTCAGCTTCACCACATGCCGCGCTTATGGTGCGTGTCTCCTGTTCTATCCGCACTCGTTCGTGCGCGCTGTTTTATTTCAAGGTAGTACGCTAGAGTTAACCGTTCTGGTCGCTGCGCCGATGGGCTGCTGCCAGGTTCTTCGCCGCAACGCGGCCCAGCGCGACATCCTCTACGAGGTGCTGGACGTGGAACGTGACGTGGACGAGGCGCTGTCCAGCTGGGGCCAATTCCGGCGGATTTTTTCCCTCTACCAGCTGGAGACCGTGCGGGACAAGCAGCGCGCGCTGAACAACATTCGCCGGCTGCTGTGGGAACAGGGCGGCGAGCTGTTCCTTATGTTCCGCGTCCGCTCCAACCTGGTGCCGCTGTACCAGATGCTCGCCGATGAAGGGCGCTGGACCGAGCTGGCCGCGGTGAGAACGCATTCGGGCGGGGTGAAGTAGGATGTTGTAACATGGTGTATGCCTTCTCACGGGACACGCCTTGTCTGTTTCAGCGCCGCGCCACAGTGGCTTAGAACAGCGCTAATGCCGTAATGCAACTTGGAATCACTGGTAAACGGTGCGTGAGCACAAACTTCAGAATCAGAAGCACGGAGCTCGTGCAGCGACAGAACTTGCAATATCGAAATACAGGAGCCGTATAGGCGCGGGGATCTTGCTTAACTCCAATTATACGAAATTCTTCATTCATGGAGCCTAATGCGTTGAAAACCTCGAAGCAAGAAAATGAAGTAAACGTCTCGCCCGATTTAACGAAGGCTTGGGAAAGGACACGGGTAAGGAACAAGTTTCAGGAAACCTGGTGTGTTCGAAACGCCTTAAAATTTATTAACGTATGGCGACAGTAAGCAAAAAACCGCGCCGGGCTTGAGGCGGAAAGTCGGTGAAATTACATATTTTTTCGCTTTTGAATAAAAATTGCGTTATTCCCATGATAGTTTGTGTTTCAAATCATCGAAGTTTTCAATTTAACAAAAAAATTCCTGGTTCTTATATATTCGACTTCGTTAATCTATGTTTCTTTTATTTATTTTTCATATACATTACAGCTTCCAATTGGGAACATTCCGTTGCCTCATACATGTTTTCTTATATACATGCATAAAGGTATTTTTATGCATTATATAGTGTTGCGAGGAAAAGAACTCAGACGCAATCTGGATATAAAACACCATGAAATGGGCACATCGACACACTGGTCTGCATAAACAGAAATTCGCAATTCGTCGTTGTGGCGAAAGGATGATCTCTTCCTTTTTAAAAAATTTCTTTTACTGCTGTTTGCGAACAGGACATGACTGGGAAACTTAGACGCGGAGTGCGACATTAAAGGCTGTTTAGTTAGTGTAAAATATTGTACTCTCAATGAGAAGGTTCAGTGGTTTCTTGCACTAGGAGTGTACGCGCAATACACCGAATCCCCTGTTGCCACTGTATATTTCATGCAATATTAAAATCCTAAATTTCTCGCTGCCATATCAGGCTCTCCGTGCTATTTTGCTGGCCCTCTCTTTCTTTTGTAAAATGCTTGTACGCGTGGTTTTTCTTAAGGACTACAAGGCATTTCTTCTGAAGCTGCCCGAGGGAGACAAAGGTGCCGAGCTCGTATGCAAGATGATGGAAAACGCCGGGTTAAAGGTGAAACTGAGCAAATTACTGGAGACCAACTGGCGGCTGTCCACCACGGAGAGCCTGGACGGTACGAACCTCCTCAGGCTTTATTTTCTTTCCACAACGAAGGATGTTATAGGGACTGCTCAGCAGCATTCTCAGCTACGCTGTTTAAGGCATCGTCGGAGGCTGCTAAAGTAGTATTTAGGCGCATTGTCAGGATGAAGCCAAAATCAAATGTGCCACGTGTTTCGTGCAACAAACAAGGTTCTAAAAGTAGAGGGATTACCATGCGGGCAAGTTGGTAGTCATCTATTGTGACTCATTGTGGAAGTGATCGTTTAAGTGGGGTTGTGTAAACTTGCGGCAAAGTATATGCCAGGTCTGTCTATTTATGCCGTACACTTTATTTTAAAAGAAACTGTGATATTTAGGCCACTGCCGTTATTGCAGAGAGGTTACGTGGCTAGGCGGATATTAGCATCAAAATAGAATAATAACAATAATACATAAATTAGCTTATTTATTACTCACTTTATGGCACACGTAAGTGCGAAATTGTTGCAGAGGAGCTGTGATCTTATGCCTGCTTAGCAGAAATCTTAAGACTACCACCACTTTCCAGAAAGCCGCCCCGAAATTCGACGACACCGCTTGCGTCACGCCAGGCTTGGCACTGGAAATTTAGGGCCAGCTAGCATGACGTCGTGAATAGGAGCGAACAGGCCTTGTGCTTATAGGTGGTGTTGAAAATGCCCGTCTCGCCACTGCTACCGAAGTAACTGTGCATTCGGTCGTGGGTTGAGCAAATCGCCAATAAGATCGTGGCCAGAGGGATGTGCGACTGCAGCATCACCTTACGCCACACTTCCGCCTCACAGATGGTTTGGACCTAGAGCAGCGTTTCGCGGCTCTGCTTGCGTAATCAGATAAATTGAACGAATAATTTGACGCCAGTTATTTCGGTCTACATAGATGGTTATTTTGGAATGTAGAAACACGGAAAAAGACTGCTATCATGGCTCCAACTTTCTAATATAAACATGATTATAGACAAGAACATATTATAATTGGTTTGATAGTGAATAAATTGCTTTGGTTTTTCTTGCAAATGATCTATTCCTGGACACCGAATTCACCGGTAGTGGGATAATTCGAGTGAATTTAAAGGCTTTTATTACAAATAAGAGGGCGTATACGTAGGCCTATGTAGGCTTACATATTGTAACGTAGATCGAAGACGGAGTTTTGAAAAATAGATGCTTCTCTTTAATGGCGGGCCAGAAGGAGAACGTGCAGCCTACGCGCTTCGTCGTCTTTCATAGCGCCGACCTTCGCGCGCGCCGTCCCGCTGTGCGTGAGCCCCACATCATTGTGTCAATTGCCCCCCGTACGAAAAGCGACCGTCTCGGTCGCGTCAAAAAGTTCTTTCAGCCATGACAAGAAATGGAGCTCCACAGGTGCATCTGGGCGTTCACGTACGCGCATGGTATGGTTTCATGCGTACTACATGAACAACTTCAGCGCGAGGACGACGACGGAGCGAACCGGGGTCGGAACTGCAGGGGACGACTTCGTAGGTTACGTCGCTGAGGCGGCGCGCAACCTTGTAGGGACCGAAATACCGGCGGAGCAACTTTTCCGAGAGTCCACGGCGACCGATGGGCGTCCAGACCCACACGCAGTCGCCGGTATTGTAACGGACGTCGCGTCGACCCTGGTTGCATCGCAGGGTGTCGTATGCTGTTGGCTCCGGATACGATGCCGAGCAAGCTGGCGGGCCTCTTCGGCTCTTTGTACGAACTCTTCCACGTGTTCGCTGGTCGGGCTATTATCATCCACAGGTAGCATGGCGTCAAGTGTTGACGTGACGTGGCGCCCGTATACAAGTTCGAACGGCGTAAATTTTGTAGTCTCCTGTACAGCAGTGTTATACGCGAAGGTGACATAGGGTAAAATATCGTCCCACATTTTGTGCGCTACGTCGACATACATGGAGCGCATATCAGCCAGCGTTCTGTTCAGACGTTCCGTTAATCCATTGGTTTGAGGGTGATAGGCAGTGCTCTTGCGGTGAGAGCTATGTGTTAGCTGGAGAACGTCCTGCATAAGTTCGGCTGTAAATGCTGTACCGCGATCCGTGATGAGAGCAGAAGGTGCACCATGTCGTAGGACGATGTGGTGAACGAAGAACTTGGCCACTTCATACGAGTTTGCTTCCGGAATAGCTTTGGTTTCGGCGTACCGGGTTAAGTAGTCGGTAGTGACGACTATCCATCTGTTGCGCGAAGAGGTCGCTGGGAATGGCCCAAGTAGATCCATTCCTATTTGTTGGAACGGTGCTTGAGGAGGGTCCACAGGGTGGAGAAATCCAGCCGGTTTAAAGGGCGGTTTCGTGCGGCGCTGACAATCGCGGCAGGTCTTCACGTAGCGTTGAACAGAAGAAAAAAAGCCGGGGCCAGTAATACTTCTGTCGTATCCTTGCTAATGTCTTAGCGAATCCCATGTGTCCCGCGCATGGCTCATCATGGCAGGCTTGCAAAATGTCTTGGCGCAACGCCGATGGCACGACAAGGAGGTACGTATTTGGACCGCTTCCGCAGTTTTTCCTGTAAAGGACGTTGTTGCGCAAACAGTACGATGATAAGCCGCGCACGAGCGAGCGAGGTAAAACACCTTCAACTCCTTGAAGGTGCTCGATCAGCGGCAGCAGCTCAGGGTCAGCGCACTGGTGCTCAGCCATCTTTACGGCGTCGACAACGCCGACAAATGGCAAGTCATAGTCAGGGTCTGATGATGTCGTAGGGAGCGGTGCGCGTGACAAACAGTCAGCGTCACTGTGTTTCCTTCCAGATCGGTAGACAACGGTAACGTCGTACTCTTGTAAGCGCAGGCTCCAACGGGCTAGTCTGCCTGAAGGATCCTTGAGGTTGGCAAGCAAGCACAGGGCGTGGTGATCGCTGACAGCCTTAAAGGTCTACCGTACAAGTAGGGTCGGAATTTACTAATTGCCCACACAACCGCTAAGCATTCTTTTTCAGTGGTTGAGTAGTTTTTCTCAGCCTTGGTGAGACTGCGGCTCGCATAAGCAATGGTGCGTTCAGCACCATCTTGCCACTGCACAAGAACTGCGCCGAGACCCGCATTGCTGGTGTCAGTATGGATTTCTGTATCTGCGTCTTCGTCGAAATGAGCAAGTATTGGGGCAGCTTGCAAACGCTGGCGCAATTCATTGAACGACTGCTGCTGCTCGTCCGCCCAAATGAAAGGCACATCGTCGCGTGTAAGCCGGTGTCAGAGGCTCAGCATTCTAGAGAATCCCTCGACGAAGCGTCTATAATAGGCGCACAAACCAAGGAAGCGTTGGACAGCCTTCTTGTCTGTGG
The DNA here is from genome assembly GCF_013339745.2 of Dermacentor silvarum. Taxonomy (NCBI): domain Eukaryota; kingdom Metazoa; phylum Arthropoda; class Arachnida; order Ixodida; family Ixodidae; genus Dermacentor; species Dermacentor silvarum. The sequence continues at coordinate 112,388 of NW_023606650.1, read as the reverse complement.
GTGGTGAAAACTCGGCGACGGTAGCTAACTTGTCGGGGTCTGGTCGGACGCCTTTAGGACCAACGACCTGGCCAAGAAATTTGAGCTCTTGGAACCCAAAGTAGCATTTTTCAGGCTTCATGGTGAGGTCGGCAGTACGGATCGCAGCGAGGACGCTCTCAAGTCGTGCGAGATGCTCGTCAAACGTGCTCGAAAACACGACAACGTCGTCCAAGTATACGAGGCAGGCTTGCCATTTGAGTTCAGCAAGCACGGTATCCATCATCCGCTGAAAGGTGGCAGGTGCGGAACAGAGACCGAAGGGGAGAACTTTGAACTCATAAAGGCCGTCAGGTGTCACAAACGCTGTTTTTTTCACGATCCTGTTCATCAACTTCGATTTGCCAATATCCGGATTTAAGATCCAACGAAGAAAAGAACTTGGCTTGTTGTAGACGATCCATGCGTCGTCGATGCGTGGCAGAGGATAGACATCGCGCTTGGTGACATGGTTCAACTTTCTGTAATCTACGCAGAAGCGTAGTGTGTTGTCTTTCTTTCTGGTAACACTACAGTGGAGACCCACGGGCTTGTGGACGGCTGGATCACGTCGTCTTGGAGCACCTCTTTCACCTGCTGCTTCATCGCTTCCCTTTCCTCTGGAGACACTCTGTTAGGATGCTGGTGAACAGGACGTGCGGATTCATCCGTAATAATGCGGTGCTTTGTGATGGACGTACGCCGTACTTGGACGACGTTGAGAAACAGTCGGCAACTCGTTCACGAGACTCAGTAGTCGGTCTTTCTGATGGTCTGGTAGAGTAGCGTTAACGTGAATCCGTTCTTTTAGGCTGGTTAACTCAGATTGCTGAGACGATGCGATTTCAACGGGCCAATGTCAGTAACATGAATGATTTCTCGAAGAAATGCGATTGTCGTTCCTCGCGGTACATGCCGGTACTCGTTGCTAAAGTTTGTTAGCAAAACGACTGAACATTTGTTTTGCACCTCAAGAAGCCCTCTGGCTATGCAAATGTGGCGCTCAAGAAGCAGGGGGATGTTTGCCTCAGCAATTCCTTCGGCGACGTCCTCCATGTCGCATCGGACAAGGGTAAGCACACTGCTCTTGGGTTGCAACGTGACGTGATCGTCGGCAACGCGAAGCGCGATGTCACGGTCGTTGTGATTACTGCTGCGCTATGGCTTGTGTAGTAGCGAAACTGACTCTAGACTCTTGCAGGTCGATGATAGCGCCGTTCGCCTGAAGGAAATCCATGCGAGTATAGGTCCTTGAACATTCAGGAAGATGACGAAGTCGCCGATGTACGTGAAGCCCCGAATGTTGACTCTTGCCGTGCACCGGCTCATTGGGGTTAAGAGGTGCCCTCCTGCAGTACGAATCTGAGTTCCGGCCCATTGCGTCGAAACTTTGTTCAGCATACGTGCGAGATTCTGGCTGATGACAGACGTGTCCGCACCCGTGTCAATTAACGCCGTGACCTTCGTGGTCATCTATGGTAACTGGTACGTCGCAAGATACTGACACCGAACTGCACTGATTTCTCTGCGCCTCAATTGCGTCATATCGCGGTCGTCGTAGTGGAGGATCTTCAGCGTTCGCAACGTCAGCGACCTCACCTCCGCAGGTCGCTGAACTCTGTTTTCCGGGAAGCAGGGCTGGGTGAGCGACGCCTTGGTGCGCTCGGCGCGAAGAGGGGGCTGGAAGACCTGTTTCGGGCGGTGACGGTGACCGGGTGTCATGGAATCGTGGGGTAAATGACGTCCTGGCGCCCGCGAGGTAGGCTTCAATCTCTAGGGGCGTTCGCCATTTCGTGGGCACGGCGCATTCAGTGAAAATCCACGGAGCCCAGCTCGGCGGTAAGGACATGCCCTGTAGAGGTGATCGGCTTCACCGCAATGAAAACACAAAGGCCTCCGGTCTGCAGTACGCCATACGTCGCTTGTTGCGGGGTGGTCGCGCTTCAGCCATGAATGGCGTGCGGCGAGGCCTGAAGTCGCCAGCTGCTTGTTCCACGGCGCGCACACCATGGAAGTCCGGCACGTCGCTCACACCGTGAAAAGTCGGCGACAACGAACTTCGCGCAACTTCCGCATACGACATGCGAGGCTGTGGCTGCCGTATCTCGGGCTGTGGTGTCTCGCGTCGCTCTGGGACTTGGACTGCCTGCCTGATTTCCTCTCGGATGACCTCAGCCAGAGCAAGTCGCGGTACCGATGCCGGAGCCACCTGAAGCTTCTGGAGCTCTTCTCGAACAACAAGCCTAATGAGGTCTCGCAAGGCGTCGGTATGTATCAACAGGTATAGTGAGATGGTCACGTGATAGGGTCGACACGTCGCGGCTGTAGTGCCTTGTTCGCTGCTGCAGTGCCCTTTTCCATTGATATGGCTTCCGCGAGAAACTCTGCAACGGTCCTTGGTGGGTTGCGTATCAGGCCTCCGAATAGCTCTTGCTTGACACCACGCATTAAGTTCCTGAGCTTCTTTTCTTCCCGGCATGGACGGATCCGCGCGTCGGAAAAGGTCGGCACATATCCTCGACAAACATTGCGACGCTTTCGTTCGGCCGCTGTACTCTCGCCTGAATTGCACATTCAGCTCGCTCCTTGCGATCGAGGCTGGCATATGTGCTGATTAGCTGCCGTCGGAATTCATGCCATGTTGATAGGGCCGCCTCACGGTTCTCAAACCATGTCCGCGCATAGTCCTCGAGGGCAAAGTAGGCGTTGCGTACGTTGCGCTCCGGAGTCCAGCCGTTGAATTCAGCGACACGCTCAAAGTGATCGAGCCAGTCCTCAGCATCCTCGAAGGTGTCCCCATGGAAGGATTTGGGGATTAGCGGCTCATTAAGCACGACCTCGGTCGGTGCAGTTGAGGAAGAAGACGGAACTGATGTACTCATCGTTCTGACTCGGTTGGGTAGAGGTTCGTGCTCCGGTGGCAGTCCTTGAAGTCGACGGCTTGTCCGTACGTGAACAGGAGTCAGCTCGACCGGACTTCGTACTGGGCTTGTAGGCGTGGTTCCATCTGGGAGTGGTAGCATGTACCCAGCACCTCCACCAGAAAAAATGTAACGTAGATCGAAGACGGAGTCTTGAAAAACAGATGCTTCTCTTTATGGCGGGCCAGAAGAACGTGCAGCCTACGCGCTTCGTCGTCTTTCATAGCGCCGACCTTTGCGCGCGCCGTCCCGCTGTGCGTGAGCCCCACATCATTGTGTCAATATACATACGTACGCCTACGTATAGAACCATATCACGTCGATCCGGTGGGCGCCGCCATGTTATTCACGTAGTGAAGCGTCCTTTGCTTGCCTCAGCTGCCTACGTTGCCTCCGTGTTTACAATGGATTTGCGTTACGCAGTGCAAGCAAATCTCCGTTTAGGTAGATACCGCTCACGGTGATTGCGTAAATGACACAAAGATTTGGCCACAGCTTCAGAGGACATATAAGCGCTTTCGGAGCTCAATACGCCTTGTCTAAAAGGTGCGAGCAGAGTATATGTTCTAGCGGGGCTAAAAATATATTCAAAGCTCTTCAAACTTTCCGCTTCTGCATTCAATCGGGATCACTGTCGAATACTCTTCGTTCTTTATTTTCCAATGTCTTTGACGCAGCGGTTTATCATGTTTCTGACGCAGTAACGCTCCTCGGTGGGGTCACTATACGATTGTTTAACTGGCGTCAATTTACGGCCTAATCGCTCGCTCAGTGCTCAGTTGCGATAGATTTGTTCTTTGCTGCGCAGAAGGCTTGGAGCATAAATGTTTGTACTTAATAGCTTGACAGCAAAGACGTACTATCGCAGCCACTCGCTTAAGCTCATTCGCACAGCCGTCAAACGCTCCGTCACGTGACCGTCACGGCATCCGTTTTCGTAAGGGGAGGGGTTTCCGAGTCGTTTTCCCCTCAAAACAGCTCGCGCGGCGACGCAGAGCGGTGCTCTACGTTTCCGTCGCCAGCACGGTGACGGAAACCCTCTCGGAAACCCTCTCCCTTGACGAAAACGGATGCCGTGACGGTGACGTGACGGAGCGTTTGACAGCTGTGTGAATGAGCCCTTACTGTGCATGTGGACCGTCACGAAACGTTACCCGCCACGGTGGCTCAGTTAGCTAAGGGGTTGCGATGCTGAGCACGAGGTCGCGGGATCAAATCCCGGCCGCGGCGCCGCATCCTCGATGGAGGTGAAATGCAAAACCGCCCGTGTGCTTGCGTTGTAGTGCACGTTAAAGAACACCAGGTGATAAAAATTAATCCGAGCCCTCCACTAAGGCGTGCCTCATAATCAGAACTGGCTTTGGCACGTAAAACCCCAGAAACAGAAGTCACGAAACGTTCCGCTTCGAACATTCGTGTGCTGTAGGTGTGGTACGTCACCCTGCTTCGGTGCAATAGTGCGCCCACTCTCATATTCTTGAAACTTTGGCGATAGAGTGGGCGTAAGTTTGAGTATGAGTTGGGGTGGATGTACGTAGATAACGTGCGAGAAACCTCTTATGCCACGAAGTGGCGCTACTCCTTTTGTCACTGTGTAACGAGCGGTTACACTACTCACTGTAGCCGAAGTTCCGGGATTCAAGTCCTTCTTTGGAGAATGACGATACAACGCTGGGGCATGAGTGATTTTTTTTTTTTTTTTGTCCTCGAGGAAAGACTTGCATCGCGAAGGGCCGTCAACACAGGCAGTCCTTGCGTAGCAGCAGTTCGTGAACTTGGTCACACAGATTCATTGCATTCCTTAATATGGCAGTCACTATTTTTGCAGCCAACTACTGCACACGTCTTCCCTTTACCATTCCGCATCTTGCAGCACTAATGGAACACAGCTTATTTGGGACCAACCAGTTGCATTTCCGAGAGGTTATCGCACAGTAGCAGGGCAGAAGAGGGTTAATGATTTCGCTTTCGTGTACTTTCGCTTGACGCAACGTGCGGTGTGCCGCCGTAAACGCCATCTCGTTCCTCGAGCGAACTACTCTGCAAGACGTGTCTATAGGCTTAGGTATGTATATAAGCTGGAACTTATACGGGCACAGCCATATCATGTCCTTCATGGCTAGTGCTATTCACTAACAAAATACTAATTCGTTATTTTTCACAAAAAGCGCTACCTTCTTGCTAATTGCACGTAGTTGCTGAAGCTAGGAATACGTAGTACTACCTCGGTAGTGCAGTTACTAACGGAACTGAAACAAACTTGGAGTACGCTTAAGCTTCGCCTTTAAGAGTGGGATGCGATAGCGTGATTGGACGCCGTTGACGCGAAACCGTATATTCTTTGACATAGGGCTCGATCAAAATTCAGAAAGTCTCGGTTTTCAACATTCCCCTCAATGTTGCCTAGAACCAAACTACAGCAAAACACCATCAGAATTGAAGGACGCTTAACCTTCGCCTTGAAGAGTGGAACGCGGTAGCATTCAAAGATCCCTGGCTGCTTATCAGGATTTTTTTCTTGTATATTCAAAAAACAATCCAACGCTATCACGTTTGTACATTGTAGTTAAGTCGTACTTTACGATTTCTCTGACGAATTTAATTTGAGAAATTACATTTTTTTACACTAACGCCTTGCGCCACGCGAAGGGCCCGCCCGGTCGGGGTGGTTCGAGATGATGTGGTTCGCTATGATATTTCAACCAGACTGATGCTTAACACCGTCGCTGACGCAGGAGTTTCTGCGACACGGGCGCTTAACGTTACCGCGTTAATATATTCACCAACAATGCGGTCCATTCGATTTATAAGTGCCGCTTGCATTGTCATTATAAGTCAATGGTATTGTAACATCATAAGAAGGTAAAATAATGCACATGAAAAAAACAAGGACCGCGCTCTTTGTCATATTGTATGAGGCATCAATTATCAGTATATGTAATGCTTGCCAGAGACATTACGGGAAATTACTCCGGGAAACGAAGTACTCGTACTAAATAACTTCATCAAGAAACGATAAACAAGAACACACAAACCGAACAATGACATATGTTCTACGTGACACGTACCCCACGAGGAGCTTCAAGAGTATTTATAGCCCTAGTTTGAGGGATCACATGGTGCCCCAGTGAGCACCTATGTATTTGGATAAATAATCAAAGCTTGGTGCCCGAATTTTTATAGCCTGCTGTCTGCGTATATGCGTGCTACGACGTCGCGCGTAACATATAAATATAAAGCGCATGCACGCGATCTTGCGCGCGACAGCGACAAGCGACGTGATGGAGATGGCTGTCGCGGTCGCTCGCCTACAAGTCGTACCGCATGCGAGCAACGAGAGGAGCGACGACATTGAGCGACGCCTCCCCGGTGTTGCGGTATGAGGGCAGCAAATTCGCCGAAACTGGCGTGACGCGTGCTTTATTAATTTAAGTTGATGTGTTTTAGTGTAAGAGCAGCATAAATATTCTTAAGGTCTTGCACTACGTTATTATCCTTGCACGTATCAAAATCTAGTCGTTTGCTCATTCCGTGCGACAATCGGTAGTACTTGGCTGATGAATATCCAGTTCCGGCTTCGCGCTATTGGCTAGTCGCTCATAGCACTTCCGGGCGACGAGCGATGAATTCTAGATTTTCAGATCTGAGCGATCGAGCGACAAGAACGAGCGATCTGTTCGCGCGACGGCCCTTTTTGTCACTGGTCGCCGTCGCGCACAAAATCGCTCTCATGCGGTTTGGGCTTCAGTCCAACATAATTAACAGTACTACAGTTTATCTAAAGTTTGCATGTTACTGTCACCATCGCAGCATAATTGACTACGACCAGACGAGATAGTAGTGGCTTAGTAGTTACTTGGTAAAAACTACTAAGCCTTTATGGCCAGTAAAGGCAGCATTAAGTAGCTTTGCTATCCGCTGACTAACACAGAACTAGTAAGAAGGTAGTAAAATACACAGTAATCTAGTAAATGCATGCATTTAGTAGCTATTTACTAACATTTTGTTTGAGAACGTAAGGGTGCTCGCAATTTGTCCGCATTTACTCGGGGTTGACGGCCGGTTACTTATGACACTAGGACGCGCGAAATCCAAACAACACAGGGGTTCACAGAAAGACGTAGGCTTGAAGCGATGAGCAGTAGTCAAACAAGGAATGTCGCTGAAGCCAACGCTGCGACAAGGGGACTTGTCTCTGTCAGGGCAGCTCGTAGGAAGCTCTAAAGTAACTTTGAACTAGGGCCCCCTTTCAGCGTGTGAAGACAAAAAAAGCTGCGTGCGTTCACATGGCAATCCTTCTTCACCCATATCTGTCCTCTGCCCGCAGACCTGATCATGGGCACTTGCCCAGTGATGCACCGAGTGCCTCCAGAGCTGCGTGACGAGTTCTGCGCGACTGCGCGAACGCCGCAGCGCGGGTCTGCCACGAAGCGGCGACGAGCTCACCTTCTCGTACACCACGTTCATGGCCTGGGCCGAGGTCGACCCGGCCAAGGCGGCCGGCGACGTTCTCGACACGATTGCGGCGCGGTTTTCAGGCGCCGCCGAACCATTGTTTAGACCAACTCCCGCTAGTGCACTCCTTCTCTGTTTATCAGATTCTTTGTACGCTCAGCCTAAAATGTTTACGACTGGTCTGTGTAGGCCCATCCGGTTAACTAGATTGTGTAAATTTCATTTCAATGTCGTGTCCGAAATTGTCAAAATTGCAATGTCAATCCCGAAAACATGAGCTAGAAATTATATATGCTTACTGATACCCGGTTGTGGGGCTTTCTCCAATTGCTATTACAGTGCACTGTGGCGGCTGACACGTGAACCGACCGTTGGTGGTCCTTCTGAAACGGAGCAGTTCGAACACGACCCGTAAAATTCAATGACATGAGAGCCCTGGCTCCTACCAGATGGGATATTTTTAGTGCTTTCCTTCCTTCTTTCTTTCGTTTTAATGAAAGGGGCGCTGACCTTCGCAGCCCATGAGGCATGGTTCAACGGAGTGAAATTTGCAGCGAACTTGAATCGCAAATATAAACGTGGATTCGCATAGCTGGAGGTATTCGAACTGTATTCCAAGAACTTGTAATTACGATAGCTGATACCGGTTGCAGTATAAGAACGTGTAATTTAATATCTGGATGGATGGATCATTTTCATGTGTTGCTAAAGCGCCGTCTTGTGCTATCCAATTTCTCATAAAACCCAGAGCGAAACAAGAAGATTACATCGCGACTGCTTACGATTTTAATTATTTCTCTAAATACCTTGCCCTGGCATTGGATTTATATATTGCCGACGATGGCCGTACTATCAGTACGACGCACGGCCGAGCCCCTAGAAAGCGCGTTACACTTTGAAAAGCGTAAGCATTCCTCTGCTACCCAACGAAAACCGTACGTCCGTCCGTCCGTCCGTCCGTCATGTAAGACGATCGCTTTCAAGATATAGGCCAAAGAATCATCGAGCAATTTTAGCTTCGTGCTGCCTGTCGCTTTAACGCCAACGAAGCGGCGAGAACACCGCCAACACGGAGCTCTCAACACAGACCACACACTGCCCGTTTCGCAGATGGCTTTCAAGATACGGGCCCGTGCGTCGCTCTTCAACGCTATGTAAGCGGCCAGAACACAGCACGCCAAGCTATGGAAGACACTGTCGGCATCGCCGATCGCTTTCAAGAATCGGTCCGCGCGGCCGTGCCACGTGCATTCGCCCGCGGAGTGCGTTTGGTCACGGTTCATAATGGTTCGACGCGAATGGATAAGGCGTTATAGGGCGATGACGGCTTATAATGACCGGAACGTCGCCACCTCACTTGGCGCGGGCCACCTGCAATAATTTGCGTGCGTTAGCAATTCACCTTGCACCGCCGTTCGCACCAGTTCGTGCCGCCACAGCGCTGTCGTTTGTACTGGTCGGATCAAGTTTCATAATAGTGATAATGACACCGTGCTGCGTGGAGATGACCAAGTGGTACAAAGCTTACGTATACTTGGACAACTCCCGGAGGAGTTTCTGCGTGAATATATTTTTATACGTATACCAAAAATTTTTACCTTTCGGACTGCTTTAGACTGCATTTGAGGTGTTACACTTGAATTGTCAATATCTTGCAGCACAATTCTTTTGGTATAGAGATTGTGAGATAATAAGGCAATTAATGTTTACAACCCTATAAAAAGCCACCTACGACCGCGTACGGCACCACATCTACTGGCTAGGCGTGTACCGCTCTGTGCACCGCTACCGTTGCAGCCTGTACGCTCTGTCAGCGCCGTAAAAACCTGCGGTGCTACCCACTGGACGCCTCCACCCCATCGATGTGCCCTCCGAAACATTCTTTCGCGTCGGTCTCGATCTTCTCGGCCCTTTTCTGACGTCAAAATATGGCAATAAGTGGGTCGTTGTCGCGACTGATTATGCAATCCGGTACGCGATCACGCGAGCTTTGCGCACACAAATTAAGCTGTGCAACTGAGGTGACGGATTTACTTCTACATGACGTCGTCCTCCATCACGGCGCATCCCGGCAGCTCCTCACTGATCGCGGCCGCACCTTTTTGTCCCGCGTTATTGACGACCTACTTCGTTGTTCTGCGGAGCACAAGCTTTCAACCGCCTGCCAACCGCAGACAAACGAACTTACGGAGCGGCTCAATGGCACGATGACAGAAGTGCTGTCTGTGTACGTTTCTGACGACCATAGTGATAAGGACAGCACGTTACCCTTCGTGACCTTCCCCTATAATTCGTCCCGTCACGAAACCGCTCGCTTTTCACCGTTTTAACTTCTGTTCGACCGCCGAGGAAGAATCGGTCTCGCCAGCCATCTTGTTTACGTATCGTTGCCGCTCTTGTATATATGCCTTCTATATCTTGTATAGGCTATATCAATCAGGAACACGTCGTCTTTCCTCGTCTTCGGCTGCAAGCACACAACTTTGGCGGATGGTTCAGTATCCATATTGTAAATACACCTGTACGCTCGCACATGTGACTTCCGGAATGTAACAACGTGCCGGTTTCTTGGCCAAACAGGAATCGAGGATAATGTGCTTGCAGACGAACTCGCCAAATCAATAGTATGGCAAGGTATTTCTGTTTCCGCTGCTGCTCCCCGCCGCAGACTGCGAAGCCACTGAAAACGCTTGTAGGATGCTGAAACGAACAATAAGCTTCACGTGATTAAGCCGAAGTTAGGTTTCTGACCCTGCGCTACGAAAACACTACAACTGATGTCCTATTCTGTCGTCTCAGAATCCACATAATACTCACAATTTTCTGTTGACTGGTAAAGAGCCTGCAATCTGTGGTAGATGTGGTAAGAGGCTGACCGTCCTCCTGGAGTGTCGGGAAGGCGAAAGAGGGGAAGAAACATTTTCCTCTCGCATCGCATATCGCCATCGTGTCCCTCTTTATCCCGCTATGTTCTTGGTGAAGAACCGCTTTTTAACACTAATGCACTCCTGGGGGTCTTGAACGATGTAGTCTTGCATCTTATTAGCCCTATAAATTCGTAGCGCATCCTCTGTCTATAGGATGCTGCTGTGATAGTGTTTATAGCACACACCTCCAGATTTTTGCGCTTCGAGGGCTCTGTTAAAGGGACACTAAAGGCAAATACTAAATCGACGTGGACTGTTTAAATACCATTCCAGAAACCTCGCACCGCTTGTTTCGTGCAAAGAAAAGACTTAGTTTACCAGAAAATTAGTACTGAAGGGTCCGAATACCTTTATGGGAATTCAATTCTCCCGCCGCGCCGGCGCTTTGCGACGTTGCATGCGCCATCACCGCCCTTTGCTGCCGTCGGTGAGTAAAACGGCGCCCGACAGATGGCGGTACGACGCGCCCCTGCAGTTGCTTTTGGTCAAGTGGCATGGACCGTTCGGCCATGCCGCGACATCATATGGAAGTGGAATTCTCTGCTACTTGCAGTTTGTGCGAGTTTTGCGAGCCAGCACAACCAGCGCAGCACTACGCGATAACGGAACTACTGAAACGCGAAAGCGCGGGCGGCGCAGAGTCGATCGAAAACGAAACTTTTCGACCGGCCGCGTCGTTCTCAACGGTGTAATTTCAATGAGTTCTTTTCGTAAAAATGAAATAGAACTGGTCAAGTAGCCATTTCTTTCGTCATATAATATAGTAGGGGGATGTTTTGGTATTAAGTGGTTGAGTACAATTGACACATTTTAAATAAGTAGTGCCTTCGTCATCGGGCAAGTACTTTAATGTCCCGTAGGACATATGTGTTCTGCATTTACCCTAATTTCTCGATTACTAAGGTTCTGTTCGGGATAATATTGACGCCTTAGAGATACGTGAGCACTAATCCATCACTTTAGCTTGACTTAGTATTGCCTTTAGTGTTTAGTAACTTAGTATTTGCCTTTAAGGCAGTGCTGCTGTTTCGAAAGTGTTCCCTGCTGAAATATTTCAGTATATCGTCATTCCTTCAGAATGTATTTTTCGTGTTCATAGCACACTTAATTCTTCATTGCCATATTTTTTATTACATATAGGTTTTAGGCACTTTACAGGGACCGTTTTTTTGGCCCCTTTACAGCCCCAGCACATCCACCTCTCGTGACTCATTGCTTCGCTTCGAACTCATCAACACTGGCCATACTGGCCTTCGCCATACTGGCCCTTGCGCAACAAAACACTACACTCATCATCATCATTTACTGAAATGGACACAGCGTGCACGAGAAATGCTTCACTAGCACCCTTACTGATCCAAGATTGCTACTAAGTTGGCTGTGCCTATGCAGTTTCCGAAGCCTGGGAGCTTCAGTAAAGAAGCGAACTCCAGCGCATCGCTCAGGGAGTGGCTGAACGTCTGTGCCGCCAACTTCACTTTCATGATCTGTTGGAGCAAGGAAAGAAGACCCGTAGACGTTATACATGCATTATTTATGGGTTGCCTCACCTGTTGGTAGTACTCGATGTGCGTCTTTGAAGGCTTGTTAGCAGCGCACAGGCCTTCCTTTTCCTGCAGCTCTTGCAGTGCCTTGAGATTCTTGCACAGCACTCTGACACATAAAAGAATGCAGCGATGTAAATGTTCATTTGCTAGCCCGGCAACGCTGCTCCCAAGACTGACGTCATGTTACGTCTGCGTATTCACAGCATATCTGTGCAAAAGTTTACAAATACTCATTAGGTATTCTGATGCACATATTCTGCAATGGAAAAGGTCATCTTAAATAATAGAGGAAAACCACCTTACCCATTGTAAGTATATGCGATTTGCTTCCTATGCCCAAGACTAACTACAGCAACTTTTCTGCTCAGTTTTCTGTTAATTTTGGATTTCGTTACCGCCTAACATTAAGGAACTCTGCACTATTAACATGTTTAAACACAACCTTCGCGCTTTCCTTCAATTTATGTCATTCTGTAATTAATATAAGCATTGACATGTTCTTGTTTGTTTATTTGGACCACAGACGCCGCAAGAATACATAACTACACATACCATGTACATGTAACATATCCAAAGCATAATAAAAAAACTTTTCGTATCATGACAATACAGTACCTTTTTGTCTTCATGTCTAACCAGCGTTTTAATATAGAAAATCCATGTATACCTTCTCATATTGTTTTCAGTGATTTTTGAAGTGAGTTGGCATCTGCATTTTGTGAATCATCACATCTGTACTTCCTTCCGTAATTGTGCTGTGCACTTACGTACAACCTACCACCTCGTGGTAGCATCGGCACAAAGTACACTTCGTTTTTCCTAAAGTTGGCTAATGTATGGAGCAATTTCCAGCATACCTTTGCAGAACTAGGTCAGTAAGCATAAGCAATGGCAGTTACGCTTCTAACAAGTATTCTGGTGTTATTAGAGTGCTTGCTTCAGTGCTTGTTCAAAATGGAAGCTAAGTGTAATGCTACCTCGGCCCCCGGTTTCCGAGAGTAGAAAGGGGGGGTATTTATGACGCAAGCAAAAATCCTCCACTCATAATGACCATCATCGCCCACTTTCTCTATACGGCCCTGGGTTACTAAAGAGTTTAAGGAGGTATACAGAAAGGCGTCTGCAGGCGTCATCGGCACTTCAGCATCCGCCGTGGATGCGCAGTGGCTATGGTGTTGGGCTGCGGAGCACGAGGTCTCTGGACCGAATCCCGGCCACGGCGGCCGCATTTCGATGGGGGGAAATGCAGGAAACACCCGTTTACCTATATAGGTGTAGGTGCACGTTAAGAACTCCAGGTGGTCCAAATTAGTCCGGATTCCCCACTACGGCCTGCCTGTAATCATATGATGGTTTTGGCACATAAAACCCCATCGGCTCTTTAGCAGATGAACAGTGAACAACGTAAAGCGAGCGCAAAATTTGGGAAACTCAACAGATCTGCCTATGAGTCCAGGAAAACACGGGGAATGCAAGAGATCGAAATACAAGACGATGAGAAACACGAGAACAAGGTGAGAGCAGGAACCAACGTTTTCACAAGTGTACTTGTCTTCTTCAAAGCGACATATGCTATCCTCGGCACAGTATTATAGGTAGGGTTCTCTGAAGGGGAGCGAAGGTAAGACGGGTGGGTGACGTAACGGGCGAGAGTGTGTTAGCGGGGAGGGGTGTAGAATTGAAAAGAAAGTTAATGCACTACTTATAGTCGGTGGAAGAGTCTGAGGCAGCGCCGTGTGTTAGCCGGTTGACGTGTCATTGTGGGTTCCTCTTTTCGTGGAAGGGGCCTGGACGATGAGGAGGGCGGGGGGCGGTACCTGCTCCGCTGGAGGCCAGTGAACTATCTAGTCTGAAAGCGAGAATAAAAGCCGGGGCAGAAAAATGGTGCTCGTGGAAAAAAACGGGAGGAGGGGGGGGGGGTAAATATATGAATAAAGCAACGAAAAGAATGAGTGAAAGCAAAGGCAGGTTGGAATATTATTGACAATCGAATAACGAAAAAAAAAAAGCCTAAGCAACTCAATGGACAATAACTAAATGCTGCTATCCCTACTAAAAAATCCTATTTAAATTCAAACAGGGTTATACAGGTTTAAACGGGTTTTAACGGGGTCCATGTTTGGCAACATACAGGTGTAAACAGGACCCGTTTACACAGCAAACAGGTCTGACGGGGTCCTGTTTGGCTTGCAATAGGTTTTAAACGGGACCCTCCCACACAGCAAATAGGTCTAACAGGGACCCCGTTTAGCGAACAAACAGGTTCATACTGGGCACTGGCACCAAACAGGGGCCTATTTGGCCCGCAGGCAGGTTTTAACAGGAATCTCCGACACAGAAATGGGTCTAAACAGGGGACCCGTTTGGTAGTTAAACCAGTTAAACTGGCTCATACTGGTCCCACTGGCACCAAAAAGGTCTACATGTAGCAGTCATGCTCGATTTAATGCTTGAACAGATTTACGGTAAAATTCGATTTGAAATTGTACACACGAGCGAGCGCTCCGCAACACCCCAACGACAGCCGCTTCGCGTCGGCGCCGGGGCACAACCAACGGCGCTGCCAAACACAGAGGGGAAAAAAAAAGAAAGAAAAGGTTAATAAATAACAAGAAAAAAAAATAAGCCAAAGGGATTTGAACCCGCGTACCGCAGATCCCAAGCAAGCGTCGTAACCACTCGGCCACACAGCCCGCAGTCCAGCGATTGCTGTCCTCACTATTGAAAGGAACGTGGCTGGAACCCGCCGTATAAGACGCATAATATCGAAATACTACCACAGAACACCCATACAAACTACCACATACTACGCCGTCACGATACATGCGGTCACCAAAGGGCCGAAAGTGGGCAAAAGCACGAAAGCATGGTCGCTTTCGGTGCCCCCAGGAGGCGCTGCCACTGCCCCAGGGCATGACCGTGCTGTTGCTGCTGTTGCTGTGCGTGCGCGCTGCATTGAGGCAGGTCGATGTGGATGTTTAATCGTGTGTACGCTGTGCCGAGAGAAAATGTCGTGCCCCTTGTGTGCTTTGATGATCACCTAACCCCTGGGACCGCGTAACGTAGCTCGCAGTACCTTTCGCGTGGTTCGCCGATGTCGATTATCGTAGTTATGGCCCGCTTGCGCTTTCTTTGTTCCCGCCTCCGTAATATCGCATCGGATCACAGTGCACGAAGAATTTGTTGAGCTATTCGTGCTGGAGTTCATCCGCAATTCACAGTGTTTACGTCGAAGATCGTCGTGCAGTCGGACGCCGCGACCTGACATGAGGAGCGTTTGGCCGACTACGCCTATGAAAGGTAAGTCCGGCGCTTGCGCGCAGTTTTGTAGTCAATGTTTCGTGAAGTGTGAATTGTTATACGGATCACGAGATGATTAGTAAAGCGACCACAATGATAAATGTGTTTTTCGAATGTTCGTTCATGTCGCAGTGCACATTTAGCGAACAGTCTCACAAAAAATGTCCTGAAACGTATTGGACGTTGCCAGGAGCTTTATCATGTATTTGCTATCTGCGGTGATTGTTTGACCTGAATGGTAAAGAAAAAAATCAAGCAGGGAAAGTTACTGCTTGTGTACGTAATTTCTGTATAGGTATTTCTAGAAGTACAGCCTTCCGCATTTGTAACTATATTGCGCGAGCGTCGATCATGGGCCATTTTAGCGCCTTCAACGGCGATACTTAGCGAGACCGACAAAAGTAAGCAGAGGCGCATAAAGCACTCTCCAGCGCAAGCGTCATCTGCTAAGCTGCTATTCTCAGGACGACGCACACCCATTTCATAGTATGCTGGTGCGATATAGTTAAAAATGCGGGAGGCTGTACGTCAGCTAACGGCTGCGCGAGATGGTACTAGATTGTTGTGTCTGACGCATGGCCAGATTTTAGCTTGTATGCGAATTCTACTACATATAGTGTCGCCAGACAGGCTGTATTTCTTGTGTTGGGTGTCCTGTGTGTTTTCGTGTGCTTGTAAATGTTTATTTCAGAGAAGCCGAGATTACAACAGCCGTATTTCTTTTTCATCGAATTTTTTTTTCTGCTGAAAAATAGGGCGTTTGTTCTTGTAATTTCCAGTGCATCGTCCTTCGAGACAATGCTTTGTTCCACCGCATAAAGAAATTCGATTTTGGAACACTTCATGTGCTAAGGAATTTTCTTCGTAGTACAATTCACATTTCACTTCCTACAGATGTGCGTTTGTGTGAAGCTTTTGATAGTAGATTTATGTTTGCTGCAGTTTCATTTCATGTTAAATAACCGCTTGTGGTGTAACAATCAGACGTTTGCACAACCAGATGCAGCTTTGTGTAGTTTGGTTGTATGAGACTTTTCAGAATGTAACATGATCTTGTTAACTTGCAAGCTTGCAGTTTCAGCAGGGATTACAGTAAATTGAACATTTCTTATTGTTTAGGGATGTCAAGATTTCGTGAACCAGAGGCATCTCTACACCGCATAGGAACCTAAGACATTTCTGCAGCCGGAACAGCACGGCAAAGCATCTGATCTGCATGCTGCGACAAGGTGTGTACAAAATGGTCCCTGCCACTTACACAAGCTGTAGGTTTTGTTGGTATAATTCATACCTGTCAACTCTCCTGAATTTTTCGTATTTTTCGTGATCTCTAACGAGCATACCAGAGGGGGCACTTGCTTTAGGCCAGTTTGTTCAGATAAATTTCTTAAACAGGCTAAATCGGCAGCAGCAAGAACACTGCAAATGTGCTCTGGTGATATAAAACAGTGTTGTCAGTTCTGGTGTTTCAGTTCGCTGCTGCTTTGTGTGCTGTTAAATAATGGTTAATTATGTGTGTATCAATGCAACAGTGTGGGTGCTGAGAGGAAGCTTTAAAAAATGTGTGCTATCTCGCCAATAAAAAATTTTTGTCTGCAGAATTTTTACAAAATATAAAGTTCACAGGTTGGCATGTATGACATAATGTACAGCACTGTTGCTATGAATATGCTATATTCATAACTTGCAGTTTCGGTCTACTTGAATTGCATATTTTGAATCTGGCCTACCTTCAGTTTAATCATTCATTTAAGTAGCCTCCTCTGAGTTAAATGTAATTGGAGGCTATTGTAGAAATGCATGATGTGCTCCCTACTGACTGCATTGTGGCAATTTTTTAGGGACCATCTTGTGAGGCATGCATATCCTTTCATGTCTTGCTATGATTTGCCCAACAAAAGCAGCAGGGCTTTGGTTACCTTTGTTATTACGCATTCTTGTAGACTTCCGTTTCTCTCTTCTAACATGTGCATGCGCAAATTCTGTGTTCTTAATTATATTTCTGTAAGTTGACCTAATTGTGTATTACATTTTTAAAAATTTGGGGGAGCGGGGTTATTGATTCCCATAATACTAGGAGAACGGGACCTCAGACCAAAAGGCCACAAAAGGTGGCTTAAAGTGTTCGAAGCTCAGAATTTAACATTCTGTCTCCTAAAGCACTACCAGTATGAAACTGTTTCTAATTGCTTTGTTTTTATAAGCTAGCTGCCCGATTTGCAGCCACATTGTGAGAGAGTAGGTTTTTTCTTCTTTTGTTTGAGTTCTTTTGTTGAATGTTCTCCTTTTAGTTCAGAAATTTTTTCCTACCACCTCACGCAATACTCCACTGGAGCCTATGAGGTATGTTTATAAATAAATAAGCAAATTCCTGAGGCATGCAACAAACCATGCAAATCAGTCCCTAAAAAGCCATAAAGAGGATCTATTATTTTCAGCAGCTGCCTCAGTCGTACTGTGCTCACTGGCGCACTGACAAAAACCATTGCAGCAGCAAAGCACTACTCTAAACATTTCCCTTTCAACATTTTTAACTCTCATATGCTGTCTTCTCCAAATCGTGTTGAGTGCATCTGGAATGTTTCGGCAATTGTTTTTACCTCAACCATTATGCAAAGCAATCATGCAAAGGTTCAGCTTGTTGACTGTTGCTTATTTATACCTAGCCTGATCTCTGGAGTTGACTGTATGCTTTCTTTTTTTTGCATACCTGCCATGGTTGCTTAGTGGCTATGGTGTTGAGCTTCTAAGCACGAGGTCTCGGGATGAAATCGTGACCATGGCGGCTGCCTTTCAAGGGGGTGAAATGCGAAAACACCTGTGTACTTGGATTTAGGCGCACGTTAAAGAACCCCAGGTGGTCCAAATTATTCCGGAGTCCCTCACTACGGCGTGCTTCATGATCAGACTGGTTCTGGCATGTAAAACCCCATAATGTAATTTAAATTTTTTACACAAGAACTAAGGTGGCTTTTAATGATGCCACCTTTTCACATTACTGCATAACCACAAGTTTGTCGAAATAATTGAACAAATGTCATCAGTTCTGTAAAAGCAAACTTGTCTTGTACAGCAGCTCGAATAAGCCATTTTCAGTGCAATAGCAGGCTTAGGATGTTGCCAGAAAATTGTGTCGCATAAGGATGTGCTGCATCAGAAGGCACGTTTCTTGTTCATTGTATTCATTCTAGCATTATCTCATCTCTATGTTCCTTTCAATGGTATTCACTGTGCACACATACTAAAGAGATAAGGAACATCCACAGTGCACGCATACCAAGGAAGTCACAGTCAGACAGAGAGCGATAGAGCACAGCACGCTTTCACTCTCTGTCTGTCGCTTATTTCCCTCACATGTGTTCATTGTGAGCACCACCAAAATGAAGTTACCGACTTGCCCAAGCTTCAACTCTTGTGCTTGGTGTTTTTTGTCTACAAAATGCCCATAAGCAAGTCATAGTGGTGGTGATTTTCGCATGTATGGAAAAGGCTTATTCAATTCCAGAACAGCTTCATTTGTTCTAGGCATAGTAAAGAACTTGCAGTGTTTATTTTAAAGGCTGAATTGGTAGAAAACTATTGTGGTATTCCTAATGGCACCCTTTTGCATTAAGTTTGTGCAGATGCTTGAAGCTTGTACTATGTTGATGAAAATAGAGTTGAAGCTATAGAAGCATATTTGTCAAAATGTAGTCAATGCTTCCCAGTAGAAATCCGGAGTTATGCTTCTTGGGACACTTATTGGTTAGCCTTATCGGGTAATGCGATTAGCCTTATCGATGCTATAATGTTGCAGGGTCTGCAGGATGGCCAGCGTTACAAAAAATTAACATCATTGTGAGAATACATGTTCTGCAATAATATTAGGATTGGCCCCCCCAAGTGACAACGCTTGCTTACACTATATCTGGGATAAACCAGGTTTACTCAGCCAGACAGCCATCCGTGCATGAGGGGGGGGGGGGCGGCAAAAAGGGGCTTTCGAGTAATCTTCAAGTAGATGGCTCATACATCAGATCTTTCTTACTGTGCATGCTATGTTGCTCAAAGTCAAGTTAGCTATGGGTACAATGTCTACATTTTATTACTGTTTATGCCTAATGAAGGTTGCTTTGTTCACAGTGTCACTTTCTATATTGTTTCTCTTATGGCACTAAGCTCACTTGTTTTAATGCTGCTATAGGTATGGCTCGGCCTGGTGATGAAGTGTAAGCAGAACATGCTATGCTGCGAATTGGTGCCAATCTTCACATCCGAGTTGTTCCCACGACAGTCAAGCACTACTGTGATTTGCTTCATTGGCAAGGTAATATACTATGGTGAGCTTGCACCTCAATATTGGTATTGAAAAATATGTCAAGTAAAAGACACAAGAGTTGGCCTTTATGACAGATACACTCATGTTCTTTTTTTAAAGAGCTCTTTTAGCACTGTTCTTTATGGGCATGTTTTCAGAGGATGCTTATACTCCTTTATTACAAACTGCCATGGAGCTAGTTTGTGTGTTAAACTAACATTCTTCACTAAGAAAAAGTCCAATTTTTACTCGACAGCGATATGGTGCCAAGACGAAAGGGGTGGAATAGATCAATCTGAATGCATGTTGCTCACACAAATACAAAAAGGGCGCATGGCATGGCTAGCGCGATTGTTTTACATTCATGATAAGCATCTCAATGTCTAATAATTCTATTGATAGGGAGCTAACACACTGGTTCCCCGTCATTTGAATAAGGAAAGATTCACTATCTCTGAAGCACTCTGGTCCTTTATTTTGCCACAATCAAGTGGTTTTAAATATGGGTGCACATGCACTGAGAGCAGCGGAATACTAATGTCAACTGACCCACGCATCAAGTTTGCGCGGTTATGCAGCCTGTCATTTATACATTTGGCTTGTTTAGCCAATGTAGCATCTACTGCACAATAGGTATGTGATAGACACTGCACCTGTACTATGCATTTTTTTGCATTCTTTTTTTACAGGTAGTGATGCATGCCTTTTCATTATTTATGTGCCTACACAACAAGCCAAGCTTGTTCTGGGCCGAGAAAGAATTCTAGGAAAAGCCTACGTGCTGCAACTTTTCTCGGAACGAGACTAGCTTGGCTCGTTGGGTTGGGTTAAATGGTTCGATGGGTTTTGGAGCCCATACGGGTTCTTTGCTCACACTAAGACACATAAGCTTGTAGGCTGTGCTTCTGTAATTTGTACAGCTCACTGACAGTGCAGGTGCGGGCCTCATCTTCACAAAGAAGCTGACTGACTGCACCTTCCACGGAGCAGGTGACTCGGGTTGAGTGTGGCACCAGTGTTGGGTTTGTTCCCTTGTGCAAAACAGCAGCTTTAGGTTCATTGTAGTTGTAGGAAGACAAGTTACACATAACTTCCATGGTTTGAATGGGCGCATTTCGTGGGGCATCAAGCTTTTTTTTTGCAACTGTCTGCATGGGTGCTTAAGTAGCATTGGTGTGAAGTTGGCATAGAGTTGTGCATTCAGAACTTCTGAACAATGACCTGCTGTAGTTAGCGCTGTGAAGATTGCATCGTACCAAGCCTTTGGTTTTCTGTTGGTGTACTTGTAATCGTGCTGTCAGTAATTTCTTGGCTTGCCGAATTATCTTGAGGCCCCACACTGACGCTATCTATGTCTTCAAGTGCAGACTTTTTAGGATAAGGTTCTTCGCTTTGCAAATGTGGTTGTAGGAAAGGTGGCACTTACAGGTGCCTATTCTAGACATTATTGAAACAAGCCAGCGAATCTTGGTTACGTCTTGTCCATAGTGTATAGCAGTTAGTCAAGGGTTGAAAATTGCTCTCAGTGGTAGCACGCTGGCAGTAACTTGGTCATTGACCACATGCTCATCATCTGTTACCTGATTAGATGAATTTTCGTTGAAGCTTTGACAGAATTGCCTACAGAATTTATGGATACACATTTTAGCCAATTCACATTGGTTCGTCTTACTCGTGTCCAGATTAGAAATCTATAAGTGCCACCTTTCCTTCAACCAGACTTACAAAGCTAAGAACCTTGTCCTGAAAAGTCGGCACTTTAAGACATCAGTAGCGTCAGTGTGGAGCCTCCGGATAATTCGGCCAGCCGGGCAGAAATTACTAATAGCAAGAGTTCAAGAATGCTGACAGAAATCAAGGGCTTGAAAACTGACACATTTGCAAGATTCCAACTAGAGCAGCTCTATGTCCACTTCATAGCGACGCTAAGGGACCACCTGTGCAAACTGTCGCAAGAAAGCTTGACATATTAAAACAAAAAAGCCTGTTTAAACCAAGAAGTTAAATTCAGCTTGTCTTCCTGCAAGCCCACTAAACCTGAAACTGCCATTTTGTGCAAAGGACTGAACTTCGACACTGCAGGATACTTCACGATATCTTGGCGAGAGTAACCTGCACCGTGGAACATGCCTGCAGTCAGTTCCTTCTGAAGTAAAAGAAAAGGTCCACGTGGCGTAGCTGCCATGGTGTAACCCTGGAATCTGTTTCTGCTCCGCAACTTGAGCTTATTTTTTTCAGTGACCACAATTACATTATTATGAAACGGAATGCATTAACAGGTTCAAACTCAGGTTAATGTTTTTATCTGCATGACTTTGTGGCCAAAAACTGATGAAAGGAGGCGCAATGCGACTATTGAATCTGTCCAGGGGACAGGAACGTCAAGAAGTTTTAAATCCATTTGCATAGGCTAACAATCGCAAGGCAAACTGCTGCATTCCGTGAAAAAGTACCATGCACTTCTTACTTCAAGGAATAGTGCCAATCTTTTTCAGCTGTAGTTAGCACCATGTGTGTACACTGCACATATAATTTGAGTTAAATGTAAGGAAGGATTGCAGAATAGGCCTTTTATAACTAATGGCCATAATTTTGGCATTAGTAGATCTTTGCTCAGACCATCTGACAATTTCTTGAAAGTATGAAATTTTTGTTTATGTAGCTGCTGTCAGCATATTCTATATTATCATTTGGTCTTATGCATATACTGTTTCCTCTAAAAAAAATTCAATCTTGAGTTTTACATGCTCCCGCAGGGGCGTCTGCGTCAGCAGGCGTTTGGTGAGTTGGCCACCACGTACCCCAGCACACGAGGGTTGGACCCTCCCGCGTCTAACCGTGCGCGGCTGAGCCGTGTCCGGGGAAAAGGGGATCTTCGGGGGTTGATCCGATGCCGAGTGCTTGGACCTTTATGGCCATCGGCAGAGCACACACCTTTTGGCCTCTGCTTCACGTAGACGGCACCCAGGACTGACCCCCGCGGGAAATCGGTAGTTGCCTTTTCCTGTCTCTCTCTCCAATCTTCGTCTTTTCTCACTTTCAATCTTCCCTTCTTCTCTCTTCCATTTCTTCCAACATTCCTGGCAGCAAGGGTTAACCTTGTGTGTCATAACCACCCTTGGTTATACGTATTGGTTATAGCGGGAACGTACAGCTGGCGTTTGTGGGGCTTGTGTCTACAGGTCCTACAGCGTCCCCTCGTTGGGCTCCATGGTGGGTGGCTGGCGTTCCTGCCGAAAGATCATTATTTTTCATGGTTTTTCTTTCCCCGCGTTACCCGATCGCCCCTTAAGCGTGGGCGCACCGAAGACTACTCAAATTTTTGGCCGCCAAACTGAAAACTTCCCTCGGTTCCACGTTGTCCACTGTGAAAAACCGAAAAGACGGTGAGAATGATCTCACCTTTCCTAGTTTCAAAATGTCTAACGGAAACATTTGGCGCAGGCTACAAAGCATCAAAGATGGCTAGCGGCGATCTCCTATGGAACTCCGCGATAAGAACCAACATGACAAGCTCCATAACCTAGCCTCATTTGGGGACATCCCAGTGACAATTACCCCGCACCGCACGATGAACACCACCCGTGGAGTGGTCTCCGATGACGACCTGATGCATCTGGAAGAAACTGAACTATTAGAAGGCTGGAGCGAGCAAAACGTAATCAATGTGAAGAGAATCATGCTACGGCGCGATGGAAAAGAGATGAAAACAAAGCATCTAATTCTTACATTTGGTTCAAGTGTGCTTCCTGAAACTATTGAGGCAGGGTACGTGAAACTCGGGTAAGACCATATGTTCGAACCCTCTGCGATGTTTTAAGTGCCAGCGATTCGGCCACAGTTCGCAGAACTGCCGAGGTCGACAAACGTGTGCGAAATGTAGTGCCAATGAACACCTCGCTGAATCATGTGAAAACGCCCTCCACTGTGTGAACTGCGACGGGGACCACGCCGCGTACTCGCGGTCGTGCCCATCATGGAAAAAGAAAAAGAAATTGTCGCAATCAAAGTAAAAGAAAACATCTCATTCAAGGAGGCACGAAGGGGTATTATCCCTGCCAAGAACACTTTTGCCGAAGTGGCGCGTCAGGGGGCAGCGCCACAACGGCTTCCGGCGACTGTCCGGCCCACACGCAGTGAGCCGCCAGCGACGCCATCCGCCCCTCGGCGGCTGCAGCTAGCGCTGCTCCGCCATCTCAGAACAAGGGGCCATCGACCTCCGGGCTGGTGGCCTCAAGGGTCTCGTCCCACGAGACGAGGCCGTCACGACACACCAACTGCTCGCAAGAGCGCGTGTCCAGCGCCTCGCAAGAGGCGATGGACACAACAACCGGACAGACGGCGCCGCCAGCGCTAAGGAGCGGCGGGAATCTCTCGACCGCTCCAGAAAAGAGAAACCTCGCGTCACGCGCCTGGAAAGGGCACCGTGAGCTAGTCTTCATCTTCTGAACACACAGCACAAACTCCTTTTCAATATGAACACGCAAATATTACAATGGAACGTTAGGGGTCTCCTTCATAACCTTGATGATGTCAAAGAGCTCCTTCTTAAATATAGTCCGAGGGTGTTGTGTGTCCAGGAGACGCATCTCAAAACAGAGAACACAAACTTTTTAAGGCACCATGCCATTTTTCGCAAGGACCGCGACGACGCTACCGCCTCGTCGGGCGGTGTCGCTATAATAGTAGATAAAGGTGTTGCCTGTCGGCAATGAACCTCCGAACTTCCCTTGAGGCAGTTGCTGTCCGAGCATACTGTTCGGTAAGCTAGTCACAATTAGTTCGATTTACGTCCTCCTTGTTATCAACTTTCCAAGACACAGTTTCAAAGCTTCATTGATGAACTTCCTCCGCCATACATAGTTGTCGGTGATGTGAACGCTCATAGCCCTTATGGGGCGACTCTCGTTTAGATGCGCGAGGACGCCTTATAGAAAATTTTCTGTTTTCTTCAGGTGCATCTATACTTAACAAAAGAGCCAACTTATTACAGCGTTACACAAACACATACTCAGCCATTGATTTAAGTATAGTATCGAGTACTCTAATTCCGTATCTGGAGTGGTCTGTTCTCAGGAACCCGTTGGGAGCGACCATTTCCAGTTATGCTAAACTTAACAAAACAAGATACATGCTTGCCACATTTTCCTCGATGGAACATGGACTCGGCCGACTGGGAAATGTTCCGAGAGCTTACGTATTTAGGCGCGGAGATGAAATTGCTGTTTTTAATGTAGAAGACGCTGTTGCATACCTAACAGCTTTCATTATTAGCGCTGCAACAAATGTATTAGGCAAACTAGCGGATTAGCTAATAAGCGTCGCATCCCATGGTGGAACGACGAATGTCGGAAAGCGCGCAAAAATCAAAACAAAGCTTGGAGATTGCTTCGCAATTCTCCAACTGCTGAAAACCTCATTAATTTCAAACAGATAAATCACAAGGTAGGAGAACACGTCGACGTGCAAAGAGGGAAAGTTGGGATAGGTACATCACCAGTATAAATTCGTACACCGATGAAAGAAAAGTCTGGAATCGGGTAAATAAACTAACAGGTCGGGAGTCGCATCCCCTACCCTTAGTAAGTACACAAGGTGATAGCCTCGAAGATCAGGCGGATTGTCTAGGCGAACATTTTGAATATGTGTCAAGTGCATCGCACTATACCGAAACATTCCTGAGAATCAAAGAACGCGAAGAGCGGCGGCCCCTAAATCGCAAAGGCTCATCGAGTGAGGCCTACAATTCTCCATTACTTTAGCTGAGCTTCAAGCATCTCTCGCTTGTTGCAACAACTCAGCGCCAGGTGGGGATCGTATCATGTACGAAATGATTAGGTACTTACACCCCGAAACACTGAAAACACTCTTGTCTCTTTTAATGCCATGTGGGCGGCTGGCTGTTATTCCGCCTTCATGGAAGGAAGCCATAATCATCCCCATACTTAAACAAGGCAAAGACCCGTCCTTGGCCAGCAGACTACAGGCCCAATAGCTCTAACAAGCTGCCTGTGCAGCTGTATGAAAAAGTGATAAACCGGCGCCTAATATGCTTCCTAGAAAATAACAAATTTGGACACCTTCAGTGGCTGTTTTCGCAGAAGGTTATGTCTACTACAGACACCTGTCCGCATTGAGGCATATATTAGAGAGTGCTTTTCATACATAAGCAGTTCTGTCTGTCTGTATTTCTAAGACCTAGAGAAAGCTTACGACACCACATGGCGCTTTGGAATTCTCCGAGATCTTTCCGCAATGCGGTGTTCGTGCAATATGCTTAACACAATCGAAAGTTACCCATCACTAATCGCACATTTCGCGTAAGGGTGGGCGAGTTGTCTAGGTCATTCACAAGGAAACGGTGTGCCGCAGGGCGTGTGCTTAGCTGCACACTATTTATTGTAAAAATGAATTCCCTGCGTACAGTCATCCCACGCACAATTGTTTATTCGCGTTTATGTCGATGATGTGCAGATAGCCTTTAAGTCATGTATATATTGCCATCTGCGACGACAGTACAGCTGGGAATTACAGATTTGTCCAAATGGCGGAGGAGCAATGGTTTTAATGTTAACGCTCAGAAAAGCACTGCATACTCTTTACAAACAAGAGAGGCGTTAACGCCTGTCCCAAGTATACAATCAAAGCGAGTGAGCTCTCTTTGAGCAGCGAGCATAAGTTTTTAGGAATCATTTTAGATTCCAAGCTTACATTTATTCCTCATATTAATAATCCTGAGCACAAATGCCTGAAGAAAATGAACGTTCTAAAACTTCTGCTCGCCCAACATGGGGCAGTGATAGAAATGTTTTGCTTATTGTATAGGAGTCTTGTCCTCTCCCGGCTGACTACGGGTCTATATATTTATAATTCTGCAACGCCAAGTGCATTAAAAATACTAGATCCCGTTCACCATACTGGGTATCCGCATCGCGACCGGTGACTTCCGAACAAGTCCGATCCAAAGCCTCTATGTAGAGTCTAACCAGTGGTCACTCTATCTGCAGCGTTCATATCGCAGTTTCACATATTTTCTGAAAGTACAGCAAACAATGAACATCCTCTTATTCAACCATAAATGACGTTACCGCTGCCACACTCTTCCATAATCGACCTGCAGCGAGAAAGCCATTCTCCTTGCGTGTGAGGAACCTCAGTGAGGAAATGGGTGTTCCGCTGCTTGATCATCGTCTATGGCTCCAGTGAAACTGTTACCGCCGTGGCAGTGGCAACTCATAGATTGCGATACATCGTTTGTAGAGGTCACTAAACACGCACCAGAGGCGCACATTAAAATGCATTTCTTAGAGCTTCAAACAAGTACTCGTGTACAGAGCTTTACACTGATGCCCCAAGTCACATGCCGGGGTGTCTTATGCAGCCGTTGGCCCATCCTTCTCGGAATCCGGTGTACTCCACCCGGAAACGAGTATTTTTACGGCTGAGGCCCATGCACTGTTGTCGGCCGTGAAGCATATAAGGAAATCAAAACTTCAAAAGGCAATTATATTTACGGACTCCCTAAGCGTCGTAAAAGCATTGATGTCACTCGGTAAACAAAAAAAATCCTGTACTTACTGAGCTCTATTCCGTTCTCTGTGAAGCGTATTTATGTAACCAGCATGTCATTATATGCTGGGTGCCTGGCCATAGAAGCATTGAGGGTAATGTGCTAGCTGACCGAATGGCTACGTCAATAACATCACACGCTATTAACCCTACAGCTGCTGTCCCTGTAACAGATCTGAAACCTTTCCTGCGAAAGAAACTGCGAAGCCACTGGCAACGCTTGTGGGATGCTGAAACAAGTAATAAGCTTCACTTGATTAAACCACAGTTAGGTTTCTGGCCCCCCGTAACGAAAACACGGCGAACTGACGTCCTATTCAGTCGGTTGAGAATAGGACACACGTACGGAACCCACAGTTTTTTGTTGACAGGTGATGAACCACCAATCTGTGGTAGATGTGGTGAGAGGCTGACCGTCCTCCATGTCCTCCTGGAGTGCCGGGAAGCCGAAACAGAGAGAAGGAAACATTTTCCTCTTGCATACCGATACCATATCCCTATCCATCCCAATATGTTTCTTGGCAAAGAACCGATTTTTAATACCAAAGCAGTCCTAGGTTTCTTGAATGACGTGGTACTACATGTAATTAGCCCTAGATATTCGTAGCACATCCTCCCGCCAGAGGATGCTGTTGCGATAGTGTTTAGTATAGCACATGCCTCCAGGCCTTTATGTTCAAGGGTTCTGTTGAGGCAATCGTGCTTCATGCCAATTTCGCATCGGACATATTTTGGAAATAGTAATATTTATTTGCAATGCATATTCAATGTTCATAGCACACGCCATTAGTCATTCCCATAATCTTATTACCTGTAGATTTTATGCACTTTACAGCGACAATTTTAGGCCCCTTTACAGCCACGTCATACCCACCACTCGTAATCCATCGCATAAATTTAAACTCATTAACACTGGCCCGGCGCTCTTTGGCCACTATTGGCCCTTGCGCCGTTAAACCCCATATATCATCATCGAGTTTTACATGCTAAAACCACGATATGATTATGAGGCATGCTGTAGTAGGGGACTCCGGATTATCCCTTGAACCCTCGTTAACTCAAACTCTGATGTCTGAACATATCAGTTAAGTCGAAAATTTTTTCGGGCCCAGTATCGACTTTATGTATATTTGACTTCTTATCTAGCAATGCTTCTGTGCTGTGCCGGTTATCTCGAAATCTTGACTGCAACACTGTAGGGAAAATGTTATCACCCAAAGGTTTCCATACGTTGTACGCAGCTGCGATATCTCCAAAAGTTGCAAGATCGCAAGTTTGTAGCAAATTCTGCTTCATTCCATGCCACTCTTGTCATCCACTGTTCACGACCGGCAGAGATCTCATTGGTAATCGGGCAGAGTGTTCTCTGACCCTGACAAAATGCAATGAGCATGATAAGGCCTCCCGCTTTTTAACTATATTACATGAGAACACTATAATATGGTTGTGCATC
The DNA here is from genome assembly GCF_013339745.2 of Dermacentor silvarum. Lineage (NCBI taxonomy): Eukaryota > Metazoa > Arthropoda > Arachnida > Ixodida > Ixodidae > Dermacentor > Dermacentor silvarum. The sequence goes on along the minus strand of NW_023606650.1, from coordinate 83,901 downwards.
ATCCTGAACGGGACATCGCATTAGACGACTTTTGCACAGGATAGTGCTTGGTGCACCTGAGAGTTCTTCTATGTGTCTCGCTGATTATTGCGCTTAGAGGTGCTAAAATGATGCGGGATGGACGCTCGCACAATATGGATAAAAATGCGGGAGGCTGTACACATGACACCACAACATACATGCTCATGTGTACGCATAGAGTTGTCAGCTTGCTTATTTCCTGTGCTCTGTGTTTCTGTGTGGATCTGCTCGCTAGGCCATACCGTGTGCTGCGCCGAATGTTTGGCACGTTATTGGTATTTTTTTCATTAACAAGTTCAGGGCCATGATCTTGTAGCAATGCGTTGTCTGATGCCATTTCTAATCGTGCTTCGTCAGTTGTCATAGTGACACTGTGCCTACGTTATCAGTACGGGTTTGATGGAACATCGTATAACGGCGCTGTGTGAGAACGGATCACAGAAAGAATGCACAGAGGACAATCGCCGAATTTCAGCTGAGGTTTACAGCAGAAAAATTACACAAGCAGCAGTTTCTGCGCAGAAACATTGGACAAAATACCGCCATGGCGCACATTGTGTCGGCGCGATCACAACAGATGGTCATGTCATACAACTCTACGGAACATCCTGATTTGCGCAAGATCAAAGACACATTTGTACTACACGTTATACAATCAAGTTACGCTCTTCAAGCCCGCCAACTTGGAAACCTTTTGCAAATATATCTCTTCCCTTTTGACAAATAAGTGATGCGGTGCTAATGCAACCTTCTCCCTTTTTTCGTGTGAAATGCCTCAAGCAATTCTCTCTCTTTTTGATCCTTAAAACTTCCTAGTATACAAGTGTCGTCATACACTGGAGTGCAAGGACACCTTTTGCAATGGTCAGCCGAGTGACCCCCTGCTACGAAAGCCTGCACAGATGCTCGATGCTCCCTCAAATGGTCATTAAAACATCTACCAGTTTGGCTGACATAACACCTGCCACAAGAGAGCGGGTTGTGGAAGCGTACGAAGCCCTTAGCATGCTGTTTCGCACACTTATGTGAAGTGCGTGCACTGTTCACTGCACGGCAAATTCACCCCAGTTTTTCTGAGCGGAGAACAATATGGGAAGGCCGCACTTTCCGGCCACTTTCTTCAAGTGGTGGGAGAGGTTGTGCAAATAAGGCACCATTAACAGCTTCCTTGACCATTCTTTCTCGGCTCCCCTGCTCCCCACACCAGACCTAACTTCACCAAATAGGCTTTCTACAGCAGAAGCGATTGTTTCACCAGGGAAACCCGCCTGCTTGAGCCTCTTGGTTTGCACTCCGAGCTTTCTGATGCTCACATCACCATTCAAGCGCGGATCTGATACTGTTCAATGCGATGTCTCTCTTAACAAGTTTTGAGTTCCAATAGTCCCATAGTCTCCTCCGCTCGGAAAAACTGGCACGAATGTGCTATGCTGTGAACAGTGCACGCACTTCACAAAAGAGTGCAAAACAGCATGTTAAGGGCTTCGTACGCTGCGAGACAGAGGTGGTTTACCACATACCGCTCTCCTGTGTCAGTTATGTCAGCCAAACTGGTAGATGCGTTAATGACCATTTGAGGGAGCATCGAGCATCCGTGCAGGCTTTGTAGCGGGGGGGTCGCTTGGCTGACCATTGCAAAGGTGTATTTGCACTCCTGTACGACGACACTTGTATACTTGGAAGTTAAGGATCAAAGAGAGAGAGAATTGTTTGGGGCATTTCATATAAAAAAGAATGGAGAAAGTTGCATTAACATCGCGTCATTTAATTAATCAAAAGAAAAGACATATATTTGCAAGAAAAGGTTTTCAATTTCGCGGGTTTGAAGAGCGTAAATTGATGGGGTATAACGTGTAGTACAAATGTCTCTTTAATCTTGTGCAGATGAGAACGTTTGTAGTGCTGTATGACATGATGACTTTCTGTTATGATCGCGCACAATGTGCGCCATGGTGGTGTTTGTCCAATGTTTCTGTGCAGGAACTGCTGCAGTAACCTCAGTTGAAGCTCGGCGATTGTCCTCAGTGCACTCTTTCTATGTCCCGTCCTCACATGCACCGTTATAACATTTCCATCAAATCCATACTGCAACATGGGCACAGTGTCACTATGACAACTGACGAAGCACTATTAGAAACGGCATCAGAAAATGCATTGCTACAAGATCGTGGCCTGAACTTGTTAATGAGAGAAAGTACCAATAACATACCAAACATTCGGCACAGCCCGTGGCATGGCCTAGCACGCAGGTCCACACAGAAACACAGAGCACAGGAAATAAGCAAGCTGACTCTATGCATACACATGAACATGCATGTTTGGAGGCCAGGTGTACACCTCCCCATTTCTAGCTATATCGTGCGAGCGTCCATCACGTGTCATTTTAGTGCCTTTAAGGGACAATAATCAGCGAGACCGGCAGAAAACTCAGGTGCACCAAGCACCCTCCTGTGCAAGAGTCGTCTAAGGTGTGTTCCCTTCAGGACGACGCACGACCATATTATAGTGTTCCGTGCAATATAGTTGAAAAGCAGGAGGCGGTACTTTCTCATGCTCATTGCACTTGTCAGGGGTCAGAGGAACACTCTGTCCGGATTACCAATGAGATCGTGGCGTAGAAAGAAGCAGAATTTACAAACACCATCAACATGTTCCATCAAGCCAGCAACCAACTAGCCCATCTAAGTCTCATAAATATCAGTATGGGATAAATCAGCCAAACACGGATGCTAAAGCCACTATTCCACAACGGTATTTACTTTGCTGGCAGAAAGGTAGCTTCCAAGTAATTTATTAGTGTGACGTGTCTATGCTGCTTTTTAAATGTGTATTTTATGCTTGTACTACTTCTGTTGCTTCAATACTATTGTTAATCGAATAAGTAATGTCTTTTTGATTATAAACTTGTTTCAGTGGCCCGCTAATTGTGACAGTTTATTCTACCACAGTAATGCATGTTCGCTTAGAATCATAGCCAAATTGCCTGAAACCAGTTACCTTTGAATGAGATTTGTTAGTATCTCCTATATTCTTAATGCTTACCCATTCTTATCTGTGTGAACACACGCAAAACTGCTTTTGCCTTTGTGTGAACCTGTTGCATAAGTGAAAAGAAATTGTTGGCTTTCTTTACTTTTTCAGGTGCCCTGCAAGCTCTCACCAAAGCAACACATTCCACTGGGTTTCTGTCAGAGTACCAGTAAATTTCGAATAAACTATGCTTGTCAGATGTGCGACATGCCCCGTCTTAAAATCAGAGCGCTTCAGTAATAATGTTTGAATGGGTGTACATAACAACACACGTAAAGTATACTTATGTCTTTCTTTTACAAGTCCTCTTCACCCGACGTTTTTCCAACTTAAAATTATGCTTTGCTGTACATTTTTTATGCACAAACCATTACAGCAACACAACACTGCAGTAAAATGAGTACAAATGATAAAGCATGCAGTACACCTGCAAGAATTACATTTGCATGCTTGTAGTACATATGAAAATGAGCTACCAATCTTTTTCAGGTTGCATACTCTGATAGGTTACATGTCAAGCGCACTCATAGGTCACACAAAACTCGTTCACGGCTGATCTCAAATCCATAAGTGCACCAAATAGATTTAAAGAGTGACTTATGTTAAGTGACATCGGACCACTTTAAAGAAACCTGGCTCAAATAGGGAAATAAATAGGTTCGAACAGGGTCAAACGGAGTGGACTAAACGGGGACAAACAGGTCTGGGCTAAATGGGTTCAAACGGGGACAAACAGGTCAGGGCTAAATGGGTTCAAACGGGGTCCCGTTCCCTAATCCTATTTGATGAAACCGTTTGAAATCAATAGGATTTTTAGTAGGGATGCTTTGAAGTTTATCATAGCGAATAGATTCTAAAGCTCCCTTTGAAATGTTCATGCCTATTGGTTGCAATATCTTGACCTTATGGATGAGGTACGATTGTCTATATTTTCTGTCTCGCGCAGAACGGAAATTTGAGATATAGCATGCAGAGTTTAAGTCCATCAAAGTTATGAACTGGTTGGTTGAAATGCTCGGCGACGGCTTTGGGAATCTTTTTAGCTGTGTCCGCGCGATGTCCGTTTAAGCTGACGTTCATTGATTGTACCGTTTTGCCGATATATTCTTTCTTACAGAAGGAACACTCAAGCATATAAATTACATCGGAGCTAGTGGAAGTAGAGCTAGTTTTCACTTCGTGAGTACAGCTATTTGCGGTGCTTTTAATTTTAAGGTTACTTTGAAGGTACCTGCAGGTTTTGAACCTGGGGTGAGAATATGCTTTCATTACACGGAAGTGATGTTGGCTGACTTTTGCATGCACTAAAAGTCTTTATAGTTTCGTTGCGGCGATAGGTAACCCTTGGTACATCCCGGAATGCTTTTCTCAGACGCTCGTTACTTGATAATATTGGGTAGTATTTTCGCAGGATGTTGTTTATCTTTAGGAGGGCATTAGAATACTTTGTTGTAAAAGGCTGGTGGTCTATCATATCTGGAGTAGGTTGTTTCTTAGCTAATGCTGACTGCCGCTCTAATATTGACGCGACGTCATAAGCCGGTCGAGAGGAATTTGTGGATGGTTTTGTCCACAAGCGTTATCTTAAGGTCATTTAGGTGGTGGTATAATCGTTGTCGTCGCTACAGATTCTTCTTATTCGTTTCACTTGTCCTACAAAAATTCCTCGCCAGCAATGTCGCGGGTGATGACTGGTGTAGTCTAAATACTCCTGGCTATCCGTAGGCTTCCGTAAAGTGTTGTTCTCAGTTTTCCATTTTCTATGTAAACCGTCGTTTCGAGGAAGTTGATCTGACTCGCAGAGCGGTGACCAGTAAAATTAACATTCCGGTGAAAGCGGTTGAAATGGCTAATTAGGTCGGTTGGCGCGTTTGTGCGTGTTCCCATATTATGAATATGTCATCAATGTAACGCAGGTAGGTGTGGGGTTTGAAACAATATGCGTTTATCAGGTTTGCTTTAAGCTGTCCCATGTAAATGCTGGCATGCGTAGGAGCGATTGTTGTTCCCATGCTTGTGCCGAACGTTTGCAGGTAGTGAATAGAGTCGAATTCAAAATAGTTGAACGTGAGAACTAACTTGAGAATTGACAGGTAAACTTCAGGAGCGTGCGCTTGAGGATTGACTGCGAGGGACTTGAACCGGCTTCAATTCCTTCACTCATGAGTATGTTAGTGTAAGAGCAGAAACATCTGAAGTTACTAGAATAACGCGGTCGGAGAGGATTTGGTTAGTGTAATCGAGTAGATAATTCGAAGGAAGTGGGGCGTGTCTTGAACAAATGATGATAGGGTCGTCGGGATGTTTGACTGATAGTGATTTAAAAATTTAGATAATGACTAGGTAGGTGTGTTGTATTTGACAATATAGGCCTGCCTGGGATTTCTGCTGTACATATTTCTCCTACGGGAACCTTGTGCATTTAGAAAGCAGGTAAAGCGGCCGGCTTCTTCTTATTGGCATCATGAAGCGATATTCAGACTGGGTGATTAGTCCCTGGGCAGCAGCTGCGCTATTGTACTTTGGACAAAGTTGCTGTAAACCGAAGTTGGGTTAGATTCGAGTTTTGTGTAATGGGCGTGGTTGCTCAGTTGTTTGAAGGCCTCATTTTTGTACTTTTCTAAGGACCAGATTACGATACTGCCGACTTTCTCTGCTGGTTTTATTACATATCCTTTTCCGGGAGTTCTTTAAGAATTAGGTGTCAGCGGGGGACAAATTTTTGCGCTTGCGGCAATGCCGCGTTGACTCCGGAATTTCCGTTGAGATTATTTTTCTGTATATCAAGGTCTGGACACTGTTCAGCTTCCGGTGTCCACGTGCTAGGTAAAGTCTTTATCCTGTTTGATACGTCCGTCCTATCAAAACAGAATTCCTTGATGCGCATGCGTCTTGAGAACTCTGTTATATCCATGGAGGATGGAAACAAAAGGGAGAGGCCCTGATGTCACGTTTTTGAAGCCGGAAGTGCAGCCATGTTGGTGCGCCACCTCTCTTTGCGCCTCCAATCAGGGGTTCTGCAGCTCGCCGGAGCAGATGGCGCGAACTTTGAACTTGCATTGTTACGAGCTGCCGGAAATGTGTGCTCTTGACGCGCGTCAAAACAAAGCCTACAAAACTTCTGCAGCAGTTTTAGTGAAGCAGACGCGCTCCTGTGTTTTTCCGTGGCACGTTGAAGAAGACGACGAAGATCCGAGCCGTGATTGCTTGAGTGTATCTGTTGCTGGCCGACCCTCACACTCACAGACCCCAAACACAACTTTCAAGCTTACCACCACACTCCAAAGTCAGCTTTTCTCGCGAACAAAAGGTGCTGCGGGAAAGACACTGGCGGAAAAATCTTATCTCACTTTTCAGAGACCGAGAGCAGCAGCGAAAGCTTCAGGAGCGCGGTTGCCATAGCAACGTTGACATTTGGGGTACCCGTCCCAGTGATCCTTTGCGAAAACAGCACGTGACTTCCGCCCACCTTCTCCAATACGTTCGTGCTGGCCAGGGCCTCTCCTGGGGTTTCCTTCCTTCATGGTTATATCTTTGTGAAGTTCATACTTATTTACTGCGCTGTTCGTGGGAGAAAACGTTTAGACCATGTTTAGGAGATCAACTTCACCGGAATTTCAACTCTGTGATATGTCTGCTACGTTGCTGCAGTGCTCTGGATGCTCACTCGTAGCACTATCGGTGGATCTACGTGCCGTAGGGGTCATAGTTTTCTTAGGGGGATTTGCGGCTCCGATATTGTTGTGTTGGTATTCATCTAGTAGGTTTTCCTCCCTAGTTTCGACGAATTGTTGTAGCTCTATTTTTTCCGGTTCAGATAAATTTATGCTGTCCAGCTGATTAGTAATTATCGCAAGTTGTTCCGGCAGTGTTCTTCGAGAATATCAATTAAAGAGCGCGTGCATTTTCAAGGACAGCATTCCACTTCTATAATAGCCTGGAGGGTAAAGATCCAAGGGCACATTTAACGTTAATTTGGAGGCCTTTTGGGATTTTCCTGTGCTTAATGCAGCTTGCGTAGGTTTTTAGGTCAAATCTGTAATTTGTCTGTTGACGGCGAGTTTGCGGAATTGGAGGAAAGAACGAGATTTGTTGTTGCGTGTGCTATCCGTAGTGCGTGGTAGTCATTTCTCTTTGGCTCGGGCAGTTAGGTAACGTCTTAAGGGCTTTTGCATCTAACATAAGAAACTAGCGAACAATGGCTTGTCTATGTAATCATTGTCCTGATATTGTAAGTGAACTATTTCCGAAACTACTAATAAAAATGTTAGTTGCACTTGAAAAGGCATGACTATCAAGCTAGCACATTAGTGAAAAGCGTGTGGTACCAGAAACCGCCGCGTTAATATAACAGGGATTAGGCACTCCTGCGATCGAAGTTTTAACCTGAATAAACGTCAATTAAACACAACAGGCATGGAAAAAGTAAAATTGACCTGTGAAATACAGACTTTTTTTCAAAGCAAATATGTGAAAAGTGACATTTCTTACCCCGTAGGTGCAGCTCAACATAGCACTTTTGTCCTCAAGCAGGTTCCGAAGAAGCTTTAGACTATGGCAGGCATCAAAAATGATGAAGTATATATCCTCTTCGTTGCTTGATCGTGGGCGAAATGTCTTCAGCGCCTCAATAACTGCTCGTGCACGCGGCAGCCGAGTAGCTTTGCCATATACACAATGGCAACGAGGCAATCGTACACAACTGCTCACTCAATCTAGACAGCTTACTTTAACCTTAGCGTAATAGCGGGGTTATGGGATATAGCGTTACCGTTCCGCAAACGAACTTTGCAGAAAGAGAGTTTTAGTATAGCGCGATAGCGTAGTTTACGTGCGGGATGCTACTCCAATACGTTTTAAATTTTGCATACATAGGGCACCTAAACAATTCTATGTGATGTGTGGTGCGCCCGGAAACTGCGAGAGGCAGCGCAATGGAAGCCAGGCGCGCGTTGCATTTTTACTTCCATGTCCACCAATCTGCAGCGAAACAGTCAAGCAGTACAAGCGTACGAGCTGTCTACCATAGCCTTCGCAATCTTCTCTTTTCAGAGGCCATATGCCGTCGTCGCGCCTATCTCCCGACTTTACCGATAGGTGACACTCGCATCTCGGAGAAAATAGGGTTCCTCGATGCGTGCGCCCCCTCCGCCGCCGTGGAGGGTGGAGTCATTCTGTGAAGGGGTGAATGCCGCCTTTCGACCGGCGGCCGCCATTGCGCTCCCCACGCATCGTCGCGGCTGGTTGAGTGAGACACGTGTGCGGCGTCTTCTAGGGCAAATGCCCAGGTGTTGCGTACCACAGTGCACAAACCATTCGCGAAATGGCTGGAAGATGTTCCGAAAGATCCGAAGAGGCGACTCCTGTGGCTGGTAAAGATCCGGCGCGACAAGTGGCAACCACGGACCGTTCCTGTTTGTGCAGCTACACGTTATTGCCTTTCTGTGTTTGGGGAGTTGAAGCTGTGTGACACTGGCACTTTTGATCGGGATCGAGCCTTATCCGGATCGAATTTCTCGATCGTCATCAGCTCCCTTGCCCAAGCTGCAGAAGGAACCCGATCATTGTTGGAAATCAGATCCCGATCGGGCTTAATCGTAATCACCAGTGCACCGTGTGTAATAGTTCATTTGCACGCTATTTCCCGTAGCGTTTGTCCGTCTTGTAGTCTTGATATCTGGCATGTAAACGTGCCTGTTTAACTCGTTCGTTTCTGGATAGCACAAAATGCGCTGTTCTTAAACACTTGTTGTGCATGAGCTGCAAGTGCGTAAGGATCTGCGCCTACGTTGTGCGCTTTTAAATGCGAAGCATTTCTTAGCGCACTTCGGCGACATTGCATATCTATTTATCCATCTATCTATCTATCTATCTATCTATCTATTTATCTATCTAGCCGCCTACGACTTTGGGCTCTCCTGGCCGTTTCGTTAACGGGATGTATACGAAAATTGGTATGCCACAACATGACTGCATGACGAACATAAATGACAGGTCATAACATGAAAATCAAACCATGAATGTCATGAGCGGCATGATTTACGTGCGACGGTCTTGGTGCTCTCCTAGCCCTTTCGGTAATGGGATGTATGCTAAAACTGGTATGGCGCAACATGACTGCATGACGAACATAAATGACAGGTCATAACATGAAAATCATGACATGCATGTCATGAGCGGCATGATTTACGTGTCACGGTCTTGTGCTTCCCTGGCCGTTTCGTTAATGGGATGAATACGAAAATTGGTATGCCACAAGATGACTGCATGACGAACATAAATGACAGGTTATAACATGAAAATCAAAGCATGAATGTCATGAGCGGCATGATTTGCGTGCCACGGTCTTGGTACTCTTGCGGACGTTTCGTTAACTTGATATATACCAAAATTGGTATGACGAGAAACAATGTCTGACGACCATGGGTGACACGTTCTAATAACATGAAAATCGTGACATGCATGTCGCGCCAGCTCGAAGCCACGAGAATCAGTGGGAGTGGAAGCAAGACATGCGCTGCAGTTAATTTGCAGTGAGTTGTAGCGCTTGTTCTTGAAAAAATTCTCAACCAAATAAACAATCTACGACATGAGAAATTGCTATGTATTGAATGCATTTTGTTTCCTCTACGTTGAGAAGCCGTGTGGCCGCTTTTTTTAAAGATATCGATGACCGACTGCTTTATAACAGTTACCGGTTTAAGCTATATTGGCGGAAAACATGCTCAACAAGGTTTCATAGTCAATGCCTGCATGAGAGCCATGATTTAATGACACAAAAGTCATATGTAGAGCACCAAATCATCTGACATGTATTCAACAATTTTTACCCATCTGCACATTTACAGGACGGTAAACGAAATAAAAAATTCGAATACCCTACGTTGCAGCATGCAGTCCATAAATGGGGTAGCTAATGACTGATTTGAAAACACGAATGTTTTTTACAATTTTGTTGAAGGCACAAAACACACACAACGAAATGCGATGGGAATCGCGCGCGCGGCGTGTGTGTGTGTGTGTGTGTTGTGTGTGTGTGGTGTGTGTGTGTTGTGGTGGTGTGTGTGTGTGTGTGTGTGTGTGTGTGGTTTCGCACGTTTAACCAATATATAGCCCAACAAGACGCTATCTTAAGGTGTTTACGCAGCTGGCGTGTATGGTAGCCTTCCGCTGCCAGCGAGACCGGCTGCAAATTCCGCTCTAAAAATAAAGATTACAGAACGTAAATAGGAGACCTTCACGCTGCCGATGCAAAAACTTTGTGTTCTCGTCATATCGTTAAAGTACCACACGTTTTACATAACGAAGTCTACGTGAAGCTGCGCAAAGTACCGCTTGCTGCCTATCCTGGCTATAGGCTGCCTGCGGAGAGGGCATCATAATGGCGGACGCCGTAGCAGACGACGCGGTTGTCTCCACCCTCCACGGCGGCGGAGGGGGGCGCACGCATCGAGGAACCCTAGGAGAAAATTTCTCACGTTAGGCTTAGGCGCGCTCGAAACGAGAAGCGATCTCGAAAATTCCTCGTGGTTAGCCATATCACTCTTGTCGAAGTGGCGTGAGACTAAGCGAAAGATGTTTACGCAGTCACTTGCTACGAACGAAGTGAATTCTACAAAAACAACGCCAAGTGCAGTTGAAAGCGGGCGACCGGGACCGCCGCCATGTTTTACGTAAACTACGTAACCAACGCAAGGACGGTAACGCGAAATCTGAGAAATAGACAGTTTTAGCTACACGTACGTGGAGACTTCACGTACGCAAACGCGAAAAGTGTACGTACCTTACGTGCACGCCATCTGAAACGCTTTTAGCTACACATACGATGGATGGGTGGATGGATGAGGCTGAACCCTTTAAATCGGGCGGTGGCATACGCCACCTAGCCATGACTAATAACATATTTTGTACTTTGTGGTGGGTGAAATTTCACCCTGCCTTGATTTTATCCACCAATCAGATAACCTCTGTTTGGTTATTTCTACACGCTTCAAGTCTATTTTGCCTTTACTGTCCCTAAACCCGAATGCTTTGAAAAAATCAGCCCCGTCGCTTTGCACTGTAGGGTTAAGGCCTTTACAGAAAAGTATGAGGTGTTCAGCCGTTTCCTATTCTTCTCGACACGCACAGCACAACGTGTCTGTACCTTGGTACTTGACTCGGCACATCTTAGTCCGCAATACTCCCGTCCTGGCTTCAAACAAAGAGCTTCCCTAGAGTTATCATAGATATTTTCTTTGGCAATTTCTTGCTTGAAAGTTCTGTATGTTCCCAGTGCTGATTTCGTCTGCATCCCTGTTTCCACAGACCCCTCTCTCTTTCTTTACCTTTTTCTTACCGCTGTTTCCTGGTTTGCACCCCTCCTGCAGTCCAAATATTTGATTGACAATTTTCTGGTCAGCTTCTTTCATTTTGTGTCAACATTCCTCATGCAAATAACTGAAAGCTCTCCTTTCCCACCGCTTTTCTGCGATTTCTCTGAATCGCTCCTTAAATTCTTCCTTTCTGCTGGCTTCCCTGCCCTCGAATGACGTCCATCCCACGTCACCCTGTATTTCCGTGTGCTCCCCAGAACCAGTCTACCTACCCCTCTCTGCTTAACTTCCAACCTTGCTCGAACCTCTGATCTCATGCACAGGATCGCATTGCCGAAAGTCAAACTAGAGACCATTAACCCTTTCCATATCCCTCCCCACTTCGTACCTATTGTAATTCCACAGTGCCCTATTTTTGCGATAGCAATTATATGGACACTCAAAAGCAGATTTCTGCCGTCGGCGTCGCCGTCGCCGTGAGGTTCCGTATGACGTCAATGGAGATTAAATCGTCGCCGCGCGCCGAACGCTGTATGTGCGAGTGAAAGGGCACGAGGTGCGCGCGCTTTCACGGGGAGTGAACGCACGGCGGAGAACAAACGCGCGTTCTGCGCCGTGCTCCCTAAGGGCTGCAGAAGTAGCGTCTCTTTCCTCCTTTACAATCACCATATATGTAGAGCAAACGCGCCTTCTTCCGATGCGCGAGAGGCCGTGGTGGAGGGCGAGGGAAGGGAGGCGACGTTTAGCTGCGGCATCAAGTGCCTATTTATATCAGAGGCTCCGGCAACAGTCACTAACGCCGCACGCATTTTGAGCGAACGCGGGCAAAACGCCGACGGCGTCGACAACAGTTCTGCGTGTTGCCGGTGCTGCTGCATGTCCAAGTTTATACAGCTGATAAAGCTAATATCATTACTCCATATAGCTCTCCACCAATTTGCTATCGCAATGATGCTTCGCCTTTCAGGTGAAACTGCGACAACTTTTTCATTACAGCTGCATTTCTGCTACCTTTAGCCGTACATATTTTTCATGTTCCGTTAGGTACTCAGCCCCATTGTTTATCCACACTCCAAGATATTTGCACTTATCCACGACCTCAAGCGTAACCTCCTGTATCCTATGCTCGCTGCCCTGATTATAATTAAAAATCATGACTGCCGATTTTTCTTTACTAAACTTCAAACCTAAGCTATCTCCCTCTTTACCACAGATGTCCATTAATCTCTGCAAGTCTTCCTTGCTGTCAGCCATAAGTACAATGTCATCCGCCATCAGTCCTGGTAATGACTGTTTAATCCATTCTCCTTGCTTGAAAAAGGAAAGGTTGAAGACAAGTCCGCTCCTCTCTAATTTTTTCTCTAATCCTTGTAAATACGGCATGAACAACAAAGGTGACAGAGGGCACCCTGCCTAACCCCCTGCTTATCTCTATAGGCCCAGATACCTTGTTTTCCCATTTTATAAGCACTTTGTTACTTTTATAGATATCTTTTAAACGATTACTGACTCCATCTTCCACATCTAGAGTGCCCAGTATGTCCACAAATCCTTTTGGATTACACTGTCATAGGCTCCCTTGATATCCAGAAATGCGAGCCATAGGGGCCTGTGTTCCTTTCCTGCTATTTCGATACACTGCGTCAATGAGAACAGATTATATTCTAACCTTCTTTGTTTCCGGAACCCATTTTGTAGTTCCCCAGCCTGCAGTCTGTCCTTTATAATATCATCACCACCCTGTACACCACTGACGTCACTGTTATGAGACGGTAGTTGTTTATGTCGGCTTTGTACCCCTTTCCCTTATATATCATGCTCATCCTGCTCAGTCTCCACCCGTCGGGGGCTTTACCGTCCATTATCATTTTGCTCACTGCCTCTCTTAATGCTTCTTAGATTTTGGGCCCAATGTCTTTATTAACATAATTGGGATGCCATCAGGACCTGTCGACGTGCTACTAGGAACCTCTTCTCTGCCCTTTCCCACTCGCTTTGTGCCAGTGGAGCCACTGCACTAACTAGTCTATCCTCACCTGATTGAGCACATGCTATGTTTCTTTCTGTAATTTTTTCTGTCATCATTGTTCTTATATGTTCCATTGCCTCATCTCCCTCAGCCGAACACGTAGAGCTGTAACTATAAACCTCTGCTCTAGGCTAGTCTTATTACTCAAGGAGTTGAGATGTTTCCAAAATTTCTTGACTGCTTTTCTATCCTTTTTGTTACTTCTGACAACCACTGGCTCCCCTTTCTTCTAATATTCTCAGTGATCAAATGGATGCTTCCCTGGGATGCATGTAGTCTCAATTAGCAGATTCTTGAGCACTTTTCCAGAGAGACCAGCAGTACAAAATAACCAACTGAAAACTTCCAGGGTGATGCAAGTCCGCCACCACGAGGACAAATGCGTCATTGGCCAATGGCACATTATCTGCATCAGTGGGCTCTTGGCTATGACCCAGGTCAGCAAAGCCAATGAGGCGGCCAGTTACAGTGTCAAGCTCACAAGCTTTCTTATGCTCATACACTCAGCACAAGGCTGCACCATCGTTTTCTGGACGAACCTTCAGGCCTTCCAAAAAACTTCAGCAGTGAAACCTTGCGCAACCTTCAGCCAGTTTCTGGTGGCCTGTACATTTGGCATGGGAAATAATGTGCTCAGGTACTCATACTCTCGTGGAGTGTGGTAATGCACTGTTGATGCAATCTCCTTAAGCTCATCAGTGTACCCTAGTCAGTTTAAGAGTGTAGAAGTTGGGGCCTTTGCTGCGGTTCGCCATGCTTTCTCAGCAGTCTTACGTACTGATGCAGCTGCAGCGGCGTCGAGGTCATTCAGCAATTCACACGGGGGCCGTCAGGAAAATTACATTGAAAGCCGTGACGGTGTCCCCCAAGCCAATGCGCAGAGAGATGACAAAGCACGTGTGGAAAGTTCATTTCGTGGAAGTGAGCCTTGGCAGCAGGTGCTTAAATTAGGGAGGAGCGTTTCAACCAATGTTGCAGCAGAGGACCACCAACCGGTAACTGTTTGCTTAAGTGGGCGACGGGTGGCAACCGGCAGCGAGTAACTGGCAACGCTTGCGGGGTTTGACGAAATTACAGTTGCTCCCGTATGGCGGGCGAAAGCAGGCACAGTCAAAGAATGTACGCGTTTTGTTGTGGTTTTGACGGAGCGAGACCGAGCCTTGAAAAACGGGCGCTCGGGATGAGACGGGAAGAGTTGTCTGGGCGCAGCCCTGTCGTACGCTTTGCTGCGGAAATAAACGCTGTCCTCCACCAGACGCTGGCTTTTCCTTCGCGTGCCAACGCGCACTCTGGCTATATCCAGGGGCGCCATCTCGGAAAACCAGAAACCACGAACATCCGTCCCTAACTACCTTTTCCACGCGGCTGTTTTGCGCTATATTACTCAAGCTCTGTATAATTTGCAGAGGGAGGTTTCCTACTTCTTCCAATTTTCTTTACGCTTCTTCTGAGGAATGTTGCTATCTTTCATTTTTGCCATGACACTCTGCAGGCTCTCATTTTCTTTTTGACTCGAGCTGTTCTCATTCCAAGTGCCTTAACTTTTTTTCTAGCGGTTCTCAGCATGTCGCCCAGCCTCTTCACTTTGATTTCCGGACAATCGCCCGAACAGTAGTCATAGTCAGGTGCTGGATGCTGTAGCTAGAGCCCTGCGTGATGCTTGATGGCCGTGGTAAATGTTCGGTACTTGTTGGGGACGCTTGCTTGGCCAGTACTGCATGGCTGCTGGACAGGGTACATCCTAGGGCGGATAATAAAAATTGCTTTAGTGTGCAAGGAAGCTTATGTAGCAGCCAATAATGCCAAAATAACCTTCCTCTGTGGAGTGCTTAGTTTTGATCAACTAACGAGCAAACTGATCAAAGCTTTTTGCTGGTGCGTTCGAACTGTACTTTTTGTTGTTTCAAAATTGTTTAAAGCAGCATAAATAAAGTCAGTTTACACATTTACGAACGGCTTCACTTAATGTTCAGGTCAAGTTATTGCTTGCATTCCATTATGTATACGCATGCCTAAAATGACTTTCTTATAGTATATTTATGAGATCCTTGGAAACATATTGGAACTTGCACAGATTGCATATTCTACCTCCAACTACATGAACATACTTTCCGTAGACACAAAGGCTATAAAAAAATCATACCAATTCATTTTTACGTTTATAGCACCAAACGCAGACACGCATACATACTGAGCACAATAATCAATAGTTTAACCGCAACGTACATGTATACTATCCAGAAGGGAGGAGGAGGAAACGGAAGGCAGGGAGGTTAACCAGAATAAACGTCCGGTTGGCTACCCTACACCGGGGGAATGGGAAAGGGGAACAGAAGATGATAAGGAGAGGGAGACACTCTGCTTGAAGCAGTGTGTGCAAGCTAACTGGACTTCATTCAGGAAAGATAATTATTTTTCTTACATGCACAGAACACGCACAGACGGTCGACTTTTGCTTTCTTTTTTTTTGTTGAAATGACAGACTCAGATACATTGCAGCAATTTACAAAACTTCGCGTGGCGGATGGCGCCCCTTCACTGTGACGTTTGGATGCAAGCCCCTGTTTCAGAGATGCCTCATTCTGTCCATGCAAGAAGAAAATCTCGCATGGTTGATCATTCAAGCAGAAATCGATAAAAAATGGTTTTGCGGTCTGGGAGCATTATGTCCCTGTCAGAAAAAGGAATTGTCTTTCCTAAATAATGTCCCACTTCCACATAGCTTCTTTGCTTTCAGCACTGTCTCTCTTAATGTATTCCTGTTTTCCTTTTTGCAAAATGGGCATTCACATTGTGTCCTTTTGTCTGTGGTTTCGTGATGAACCTAATACTTATCAACAAGGTCAAACTGCGACCCTTGCCAAGGAAATCTTGATTTCGAAAACGCTGAGCCTTCTGCACCTTTTGGTTCATGATTATCAACGTATTGACACATGTTACACACATATTTCTATCCTTATGTTGCTTTGTAATGATTCTCTACCATTAAAATTAGGTCAGTGTTGTTCATCCTAAATGCATGCTACTGGGTTTCAATAACATACGTGAGCATACATGCGTGCTTTCAGTGGCACTTGGACATTCAAACTATGGTGGCACACCACTCTGAAGCAGCAGGTGTTTACGCAGGCCACTCCGGAAGTCGGCTGGCCTGTAGTGTGCGGAGCACAGCAGGTGGTGACTTGAAGGTTTGAAGACTAGTTTCCATTGCTTCAATCCATTTCTGCAAGAGAGCTGAGTTTGTCAATGGGAACCTGTATGAGGGCAAGGAAGAAAAAAGAACATTATGTCAAATAAAGCCACAATAAAAATATGTTGGCGGACTGTGAATCTGCTTGCTCTTACTGTTTTTCCAATCCTCTGCGAATGATGGTTAAGCGATTGACATTTCTGAACATTCGGCAAATTGTTTACAAGAATGCTGATTTTCTATCTCAGATTTATCTTGTAGCGCTTGCATTTGTTGGAAAATAGTTGTTGAAAGTTGCATCAATGCAACAAGCACACCGTGACTTGCTTAGGAGAAATGAAACGACGCAAGAGTGGTAAATCTCGAGGCAACGACGAACGTTTAATGCTTTCGCTCCTTCGTCGCATCAGCACTTTGCTCCGTTTTCTTTCGATATTCAAGCTAACCTGCCCGATTAGGCATTCTCTGTCACTTACCAGTGGTACAACACCTTTCCCTTTCCAGGTTCGTACTTTGCTAAGTAGAACAATCAGCGCAACTCCAGGACATCGTGACGGCGGTTCAAGTACCGGCACTTCGCGCGGGCAAATACTGGAGCAGACGACAGAAACGCAAATTTCTTCTCGCACTAACAATACATCATATCAAATGCGCTATTTTACATTATTTCAAACGGAGATTAATAATATGAAAAATACAAGCAACAACATATAATTATTCAATGTCAAGAACATTGCCAGGCATAGCCAAACGTGAAGATGATGATGATGAAAACATTTTATTGACAGGAAAAGGAGAGTTGAGTTAGGGGAAGGATGGTCGGATCCTTATTCCGGGATTCCGTTGGCTAAGGCCGCCGCCCTGGCTCTTTTCACGAGGGCTTGCTGGTCCTCGAGGGTTGAGCTGGACAGTGCTGCCTCCCATCCTTTCCACGTTGGCTGTTGTGTGGTGTCTGAGGCACTATTAGCCTGACAGGCCCATACCATATGGTAAATCTGCTTTCTGCCCGCAGAGTTTACATTCGGCTGAAAAGGATTGTGGCTCGATAGCATGTAGCTTTACTTGGTTGCTAAATGACATGGTTTGTAATCTCCGTAGATGACATTCTTCTGCTTTATCTAATCCTTGGCAGGGCTCGGGTAATTTCGTCGCGATAGACGCAAGTGCTGTAATACATCTGCATATGTTACAAATGGCAATGGGAGGTCCGGTTCTACGGGGAGGGAGGAGGAGGGACCCCGGGGGAGGAAAGCTCGGGTGGCGGCGTGTGCACGCTCGTTTCCCTCTACTCCCTGATGACCTCGCACCCAAATCAGCTCTTTGCGCGATGCGAAGACCCCAGATTGTTTCAGAATCCTGCAAGCTAGCGGCGCAATTCTTTCCCGTATGTAATTTCTATATGCAGTTTGCGAATCCGTAATGATGTATTCGGAATTAGGATGCAAAGCTGCCATAGCAATCGCCAGCTCTTCCAATGGAAGAGAACCATAAGCCATACTCTTGCAAGGCGCATATGCATTTTTGTTCTAAGTTTTTACGTTATCTTCATTTCGAACTGCCGGTAAGCATAAAAAATGCACATGAGATTTATTATAAAAGCAGTTTAAACTTCGCGCAGAAGTTATTCTATAAATCTTGGTTTTTGCAGCCATATCCACGCTTCATACGAAGCGTCTTACACTACCAGCCAACACAAGCCTAGCAGACACATATCCCGTCATTTTCATGACGGCACAGCGCCCGTTGGGAAGCTCCCATAACGGCGGCGCCAGAGTACACTCTAGGTAATTTTGTCAGAAACACTTATTAACCTCTTGGTCAGGCCATACATATCGCACCCTCGGAAATGTTTCAAGTGCCAGAAGCCATGCTGTAGCGATTTCTTCGCAAAATCTTGTGAAGGTGAAGGCCACGGATCACGGCGATGTCGAGGGCGGCTCCCCTGTGCGAAGTGCAGTGACAGTGACCATCCCGCTGACGACTGTAACAACGCGCCTTACTGTTGCGAACTGCGACGTGGGCACCTGTCGTACTCTCGGCCATGCCCAGCATGTAAAAAAGAAAAGGAATTTATAACGTCGAAAGTACACGAAAATATCTCTTCCAAGCAGGCAAAAAAGCGTTTCTCGATTGCAGTGCACTAGTTACGCCGCTATGGCACACTAGGGGCCAGTGTCACAGCGGCTTACGGTGACCGCTAGGACTAGCTCGGACGTCACACTTTGTGCCGGCAGCCCCGCCTCCCGTCCCCACGGCGGACGCGGCAGGTGCCGCTCTGCCATTATCGAAGGGCCAGCAGCCTAGTGCCTCGGTGGTTAAGGGCCTCTCGTGAGTGGAGGCCTAAAACACATGTCTACCCGCGCCCAGCGCCCTCATCCGGTGCCTCCAGGAGGCAATGGATACAACTCCAGCCATCTCGGCACCATCGGCGTTGAAGGATTGGCACAGTCCTCTTGAGCGCAAAAGAAAACAAATTTCACGAACAATTATGATACTTCGGAATGCGAATTTTAAGCGCAGTTGTTTAGGTGTTTTCAAATCGCGATATATTGTGGCAAAGAATTTGATTCTGAACGACAGGGTGCTCTCGGCGGCGGCGCTGAGCTTCTGCACGGGCAGCTCGTTTAGCAGCAGTGCCACACAAGCATTTCCACCGGTCGGGTCGCTCATTGTTCAGCAAGCCTGAACACAGAAACTCGGGGCTTGCGCGGACTGCATTCTCTAGCGGCGGCGGCGCCGCGAATTAGCTCATGCGCAGTGGTTTCGAAGCCAAGCCAGCGCTTTGTTTCCGTGCTGGCCGCATGCCTGGTCAAGGTCGATCCACATAGGTCGCGAAGCTTCGGGCGAAAAGCGGTTCAGAACGAATTGTCACCGACATGAGCAAGGTGGTTATGGGAGCAGCGATTGAAACGCGACTATGTTTGGAGGGAATAAACACTTGGACAGAAAAAAGTTTTTTTTTTAAATTAAAGCGAGCCGCAGTTACATTCATTCAACGAAAATAAAATTCCTAATCAATTTTATTTACGCGTGGCGAGAAAAGAAGGGTCAAATCTATTTTACTTGATCATTATCAATAAATACCCTTTTTTCAGCGCCCATGGTAAGAGCGCCGTTGACGCCGCTATCACTTGCAATGCAATGCAGCTCTTAGAGTGCGTGGAAAGGCGTGCTCGTAAAGTTCACCTGTTACAACACGCCCCCTTCACATGTTATGTTGTTTGCTTGTCGATGTTTGTCTGAATTTGGTGACGCGGTTAGTTTTATTGTTTCTTAACGTGTACCATCAAAAGTAGGATCGAATCCCGGCCACGGCGGCCGCATTTCAATGGGGGCGAAATGCGAAAACACCCTTGTACTTAGATTTAGGTGCACGTTAAAGAACCCCAGGTGGTCCAAATTTCCGGAGTCCCCCACTACGGCATGCCTCATAATCAGATAGTGGTTTTGGCACGTAAAACCCCATAATCTATCTACAATCAAAAGTAGAGAGTTGCGACGGTCAGTTACTTGTTTCCTTTAGTTGTCGTGCGACAGCGCTGGCCGACGGGCTTGGCGTCCGACGAAAGGACGAGCACTCGACGCAATCTACGCCCAAAGCGTTCGTCGGCATCCAAAGAAAGTATGTTCTGTGCAGCGATGCGATTTCGACACTCGTACGGTTGACCTTTTCCTGCATCGCTTTCCGCGCAGAAAGCTGGGAACGCCCATCAAGTCGAGTGGCGGGGCATGTTAATGTACAGCTCTAATGGCAGGCATTCGAAAACAAATTTCGCGCCTATGAGAACAAAATGACGTCACTTGGGTTTTTAACAGATACGACGTCACATTATTTTTTCTTCCGCCGAAAGTGTTCACTCCTTACCCAGATGGCGCTAAGCCCCATGAACCGAACCGCCGATGAGCCGCCATGTTTTGAACGTATGGGCTTCTACGGACGCTTGCTACCAGGTATATTTACCTTGGCCTGGTCGCCGCCGCCACTTCGCTTTCTTCCTCACCCTTTCGCCATACCCTCCTCCGCTTTCCGCCTCATGGTTCCGCTGCACCCTCCTCTCTGCTTTGCTGCTCGCCGCTTTTTCTTTCATCGCCCGCTGCACTCCGCGGTCGCTTTCATCTGTGTTGTGCTCGTTCGCTGGTTACGCCGGAAATGCCGACAGTCGCCGCAGTAAAGGGCGCTTAAGCGCTGCGCTGTAAAAAAAACAAGCAGTCTCGGAAAGAAAAACATGACGTAAATGTTGAAATCTTGGTATACAGAGTACACTTCCGATCTATGTTGTTATGATGGCGACGCAGATTGTTCAGTGGAATGCTAGAGATATGATGCCTAACATTGACGAGGTTAAGGAAATGTTAGCAAAATATAACCCTAAATTATTGTGTATCCAAGAAACACCTAAAATCATTCAACACGGACTTTCTGAATCCCTATGTGATAACTCGTAAAGATCGCTAGCACGCCCTTGCCTTAGCAGGTGGCGCTGCAATCATCACTGTAAACTCGGTTGCTAGCCAGCAGTTGATACTTCAAACTCCTCTTGAGGCAGTGTCCATTCGTGCTATATCAAACTTGTAAGTCAGCTCCATTTACAGGGTGTCCCACCTATCATGCAGCAAGATTTAAATATATGCAAATACCACGTACCTGGACCGAAAAGGTTGTTTGCCGTCGCTTGGAGGTACTCGGGTTATTTTTAGGGGGCGAAGCTCCTTAGGGTGTGGGCCGTTCCCTCCTCTGTAGTAGTAGTAGTAGTAGTATGTAGCCACCTCTAGTTTATGAATTGCTGAATAGATGGCGTTGTGTGTCCATAGCCACCTGTAGTTTTATGAAGTGTTCACTAGATGGCGTTCCGGTTCCACTTGCGGTTCTGGTTCCACTTTGCGCGCGTTCAGTGCGAACGCGGGCAAAACGCCGACGGCGTCGACAACAGTTCTGCGCGTTGCTGGTGCTGCTGCATGTCCAAGTTTATACAGCTGATAAAACTACCTTGAGTCGACCCCATGGCTGCTTCGCATACTCAGGGTTCCCCTACGGGAAGATGGTGTAATTTTCTCTCTCGTTCCCGACGCGCGCTCTTTATCTCTCGTCCGTAGCTGTGGTTTACCCGAATGATCCCCCGGTGCTTCATCCACTCATCATTCACTCGTGGATATGCTGTGATTTTTTTGCATTCCACCGAATTACAGAATACCCTTATGAATGAACTTCTCAATATTATAATTAGATTAAAAGTGTCGATGAGAAAAACTCCCATAAAGCTTTCTGTTGCTCAATATGTGCTACATAAAAGTGTTTCTCCGAGCTTGAAAGAACCCGCGAATACACGCAAAGTGCCTCGAAGCCAGTCGCGCGCAATTTTCATCTGTCCAAGAAACTAAGTCGTAACACTGCTTTCATAAAAGCTGTAGCTGAGATATTTTTAATAAAACAGCACTGTCATCCAATCACTTGTCCGCAAGGGATGTATGGAGACTGCGGTGTTCGCGAAAGTTATTTTAAATTAAAATGTCACCTTTTGGCCTTCATATACTCATTACCTACACATCAAAGCATGAAACTTGTCACAGGTAACTTCACCGTTTCATGTGAATATAGCTTTAGGCGTTTTTACAGCCCATGAATTTCAGGCCTTTTACAGCCATGTTACATTTGCAGTTAAAAAATACGTGTCCATCGTCCCATTAGTGATCTTTTCGTTTATGAAACATCTTCTCAGGGCAGTTTGGCCATACTTGGCCCTCCTGCCATAAACAATCAACATATCAATCCTGTCGAGGTTTCGGCACGTGATACCACATAATACAATAATTAAGGCCACCAAAAGAATACATGGAATACGGCGATTTAAATTTGCGTTGGTTGTGTTGGCATGGCAACAGACGAGTACGGGCAAGCTTCCGTGCGTGGTCAGCATGGGCGATGGCATCGCGTGCATACTCGCTGCAGACACTATCGAAGGGAAGCGAAGTACCCAGGGGCAATGATAGGACGCGAGGAACACCAAGTAAAACAGAGTATAACCAGCAGCATCGTCGCGTGAAGAGTTACAAGTGAACGTGACCCTATTTAACGAAACACAGAGATTTCTGCAGGCATGTGTATACTCGCCTACGAGCTGCTCTACATGGGGGAGAGGAGGAAAGATTGAGAGGCCCTAGGAGAAAGAAATAGGGCGGAAGCAAAAATAAAAGTAAATAAGACGTGAAAAGATGTGCTTGGTATATGCGTATAAAATGACGTTTGATGCGTTTCATGCAAAATACAGGTGACGTAAAATTACTGAAGTCTGTTACTTCTAATTTGTATAAAGCATTTCCTAACGCGCGCCACATTCTTCGGGCCTCTCTTCGCCTTTATCTCAATGCTTGCAAAGTAGCATGTAGGCGAATATGCGCTGTCTAACCACCATGATTTTCAATAGAGCTTTCTCTCTCTCTAAAGCTTGCCGCAATCCAATTGAAGAACATGCCTTCTGTCACGATGGCTGAATCTATGTGAAACCGCGTATGATATGCCATTTTATTGCGTGTTATTGTGCAGGAACACATTTTGTTTAAGCATAAGCACTCCCGCTGGGACAGTCAGTAGTAAAGAGAGAGGAAAGGCAATTTCTGCGGTCACTGCGCGTCGTTTTCAACCGTATGCTTGCTTTGATCTTTTTTTTTCGTCCAATTCTACTGTATGTGACTAAGAATCAAAAAGCATGTATTATGGAAAACCTGATGCCTTTTATAAAAAATGTACACTAAACAGCTGTTTTCTTCAGCAGCCACCATACCTCGGGCAAATCCGAATTGAAAAAGCGAAATTATTTATTTATTTATTTTATTTATTTATTTATTTATTTATTATTTATATTTATTATTTATACTGTTAGCCCAAAGGTCGATACAGGGTGGAGAACTCATAAGCTTCAAAGATCACTACAAACACGAGCGCTACACAAATCAAACCAGAAAATACAACAGCTTAATTGTGCCATTTTGACACAAGAATATCCGCAGATATGTATAAAATGAGCATTGTATTACAGGCACCGAACACTACAAGCAACAACTGTACCATGAAAAATCAAATTTTCAACACACACGCAGGAACTTCGTTATTATCGCGCAGAGTCATTTTAATCATATCTTACACATGCTGCCTATCATTGCACAAGACCTAATAATGTGTTGGCTGGACATAGAAGAATAATAGGCCAGTACCGAGTTTTCAAGTGTTCTAGAATCATTTTAGTTATGCTATGCGGTAGCGCATTCCAATCTTTCATATCCCGGCATTCCTACAATGGCGCTAGGAAAGAGACAGAGAGAAGAAATAAACTTTATTTAAAGACTAAATAAAGCACTTTGCTTTTAGCGGCCTCGCAGAGAAAAAAATAATTGTTAATGAGGTGGGGCGACTTCTTCGTAGGGTGGAGCCCTTAGTTTAGGGCCCCATTGGCTCGCGCAACCCCGCGTGCCCGCTGGATCAGCCGTCGCTGTTCTTGCGGATCTAAGGTAATAATTTGAAAACGTCTGGCGGCGATGCTTCAGGAGTATGTGTGCAATTCGCATTATCTTAGGTCTTTGGTAACACCTTGGTTTACTGAAATATATTATTACTCGAATAGTTTACGTGTTATCATTAGGTGGCACTGCCGAACCTATCAGCAGCAGCAAGAGTGTATGGAACGCTGCGGTGTGCTTGTGTGTGCGCGCATTCGATTGTTCTCGCGATGAATCTCTTTTTATGTTATTAAAACCTTATTTGTTCAACATCGTTTACAAACATTCGTGTAACTTTCCTTTATGTAATCGCTGATTACTTTTCTACACAATGACTAAATTTAGCATAGCAATCAGCAGTTTCCAAATCTTTTCCGGACCTTCTCTAGTCAGGTCAACCATCTCGGACAGCTTTAAGGCTTTCTACGTGCTAAGCTAGAGCTGTAGTGGCAGGCAACGTCGCCTTGCGTTTCATTACCTGCTACTTTTCATGGAACACC
Source organism: Dermacentor silvarum (assembly GCF_013339745.2). Lineage (NCBI taxonomy): Eukaryota > Metazoa > Arthropoda > Arachnida > Ixodida > Ixodidae > Dermacentor > Dermacentor silvarum. The sequence continues at coordinate 59,325 of NW_023606650.1, read as the reverse complement.
TGAATAATGAAGACATTTTCTCGCTAACTATCACGAAGTGAAAAAAAAGCTTCTACAATATTCGTTTATGCACTACGCGAATGAGGGCAAAGAGGAAGACGAAGACGCCTGTATTCTTTGCTTCAAGCTCAGTCATGCAACTCCCACAACTGCCACTCGATTTCAGCGAGTTAACCCGTCAGTGCCGTCGAAGAGCCTCGGTACTCCGGTTCACAGCCCTTTAACAGCACTGTTACCTGTCACGAGAGGCATGCTCATCTTCCGAGCGCGGTCACGCAGCACCCTCGAGGCAGCACCTCGGCGCCGGCCATGTCCCCGCACTACTGGATACCGCCTACATCGGTGTCATGCACCGGCGTCACCGAGGTCCAGTCGCTGCTGGCGCCTCTCTCGCTGCCGCACTTCTGCACCATGGCGCACCGCAGCTAGTCGTCAGCGCGACGACGACGTCTTTCCCGCGGAGAGGCAGAGTGACGATGACGCTGCCGCAGTTGCCGCTTCATCAGAACCCCTGGACGCCAGCTTTCCGACCGAGCCGCCAGTCAAGAGGTCGTGGAGCGGCGTGGCGTTCTTCGTCGCGGTGCTGCTGGCGTTCGGTGGGTCGCTGGCGGTCATGTTCGTCGTCAGCCAACTACTGCAACCGAGGGAGCTGGCCGGCGACGAGCAGGTGGTGACGGCCGTTGCCCGTCAGCCGCTGGTGCAGGAACCATCATCGGGGAACGCGTACGGTGAAGATGAGGCGGCCGCTGTCCACGAAGATGTCGCGGCTCTGCCTTTAGGCCAACCGGAGCGTGACGGTAGGCGACGTCGACCGCTTGCCTAAGGCAACGACACGCTCAGTGTTGCGTGGGCGACACCGAGCCTCCAGGAAACCACGGTGACTGATGCCGTTCCGAGCAGTGCGGTCGACAGCTCAGTCGGGACCGAGACAACCGCATGGTTGGATTAGTAGGAACGTTCGGCAAAATGTGCTTCGTTAGGTGACGAAGAAACCGCAGACTATGAGATTAAGCACGCCCTACAGGCTGAAGCAGGTTCTGCCGTAGCTGTCTAGGAAATAAATGCTACAGACATCTACTGTGTGCGGAATTCCGCATCAGCCTATTTTTATGTCAACTGCAAGACCAAGGCCTCTCCTAGCGAGCTCCAATTACCCTGTCTTGCGCTAGCTGAGAGTAATTTACAACTTCCACCTGCAAATTTCCTATTCATACAAAGAAAAGACGCAACACACCAAGGAAAAAAGGCAGGCGAAAGGAGAGCGTCACTCGCACTAGCTTTATTCCGAAAGCTTTGCGTTTGCTAGTTTAAAAAGCATCTAAAAATTCAAACTCGGCGCCGCGCAACACCACTGACGTATGGCTAATGGATGGACGGCAATAACTTTATTGAATTGTCCTGCAGTTTTGACGACCCGGGCTCGGGTCTCCCACGACGGACGTCGAGATCTTCTCTCAGCGCCGCTTCGCGGGCCTGCTGGACAGCCCAGAGTTGGTCGCCGAGGTCGGAGCTGCGCAGAGCGGCGGCCCACCTCAGCGATAGGGTCTCGGAGTTTAATTTGTTTGAGGGGCGAAGCTCCTTAGGTGGGGTCTGTCCCTCCTCTGTAATATGTAGTAGTAGTAGAAGTCGTCGTCGTAGTAGGTAGCCACGTCAACTTTATGAAAAAAAATTCCGAAAGTTTGTCCGTAGCGCGGAATCGAACCAGGGACCCCTCGCTTCCGAACGCGCGGCGCTAACCACTACGCCACGAAGCTTTTTTTTTTCTTTATTGTCTCGTATGTCACAGATCTGACGAGCGCAAGAACATACTAACAGGATCTTATATCTGTGAACCGTCAGCTGTTTGCTGACTACATGTAATCAGTATTTCGGCATGTGCAACAATTCCAATCTAGGAACCCAATCCGGTACAAACGTCTGCATCTTCTGCACTTCGACAAAATGGGACACAGATTCGCAAAAATGTTCGCGAACGGGTCGCACATCAATATCTGCATTGTGTGCAGCCGTCCGCGTTCGCCATATTCTGTGCAGGCCCAGGAGCATGACAAGATCAAAAGGCACGCCATCGTCGTTTTCAACCGTGAGATAACGGATTCCATGCGGATTTAATGGCAACTCTTTTTTCAGAGTTCTCTGTAATATGTCCCAGAAGAACACCCCGCTCCAGCAATCTAAAAACATGTGTTCAATAGTATCTGGGTTTTTGCATAATAAACAGTTAGTACCCCCGGAACAAATAAACCCCTATCTTCTAACCATGTTTTAACGGGTAAGGTTCCCGTGTGCAGCTTAAAAAAAATTTTAACCCCTGGCGCAACAAGCTTTCTTTTAACGCGTTTCAAGACATCTTTTCCTGGGCCTACACAGTATAATTCACGGTACAATGGCACTATAAATAACACATCAACGAGGTCTTTATACAGTTTCTTACGTGACACCTCGGTCAAGTGTTGCAAAGAAAAGCGTACCGGTAAGAAACGGAAAGATGTTCTACTTTAGATATCCCGGTACTGGTCCTTGCTCACACCGAAGACACAACAAATTCCGGTAGCACTTTACCCAGCCTTGGTTGAATCATAGTTCTGAGAAACGTGTCATCTACATCTCGGAGAAAAACAAATAGACTGACAAGTTGTCTTACATACAGATGTACTAAACCAAGCCCACCATCACGCACTCTTTCAAAAAGATTTGTACGGCTCGTTTTTTTCCCATACAGAGCTCCAAATAAAGACCGTGAACACTCTGTGCATTTTTTTACATTTAACCTGCTGCAATGTAAGACCTGCATTACATACCATAGCTTGCTTACGAGAAATATGTTGCAAGTCGTGGCCCCTGCGAAAATGGACTTATCCCAGCCTTTCCATTTTTGTGCTTTTTCACGCAACACTTCTGTTTGTTTTTTCCAATAAGGCTCGCTGTCACATTAGTACTGCAGGGGCACACCTAAGTATTTTGTCAGTGTTTCTTGCCATTGAATGTTCATAAATACCCTGGGAGCAACGTCCCATTCCCCATGCCAAAACCCAAGACAATTCTCCCAGTTTACAGCACTACCACTTGCCTGACAAAAGCTTTTTACAGCATTGACAGTGTGCATTACACTTTCATGATCAACACAGAAAACTGCAATGTCCAGCATAAGCAAGAAGGCTGACCTCGGCTTTATATAAGTTGAATCCTGGTATCGCTTCGTTCCTAATTACGCTTAGACAAAAAGGTTCATATATATACAAAAGAGAAGCGGTGATAACGGGCACCCTTGTCTTACTGAGCGCTGTACCGGTATGCGCTCTCCTACTGATTTGTTTTTATGAGCCTCGTTGTACATCCGGCGTAAGCCATCTGCACACCTTCGCTGATCACATTGCCTACATTCACATAATCAAGTATAGATAGAAGCAAGTCATGCGGCACGCGGTCGAATGCCTTCTCAAGGTCAACCTGCAGCATGGCGACACTGCGTTGCATTGCGTCGCAGCATTCAAGGATTGATCGTGCTATGTGTATGTTTGTCATAATTGTCCTTCCTTTTATTCCGCACGTTTGGTGCGGACCGACTAAATCTTCCATTAGTGTCTGCAACCTGTTAGCCAATACTTTTATTAATATTTTATAATCTATGTTTGTCAACTAATGGGTCTATACGATGTAACATCCCGCAATATGATTGGGTCTTCAGTTTTTGGTATTAAGACCGTGTGTGCTGACAGAAAGGACGGCGGAAGATGTTTTTTCTCATAAGCCTCGTTGTATACTTCAGCCAAAAGTGGCGCGATAACCCCCTTAAACGCCTTGTACAATGCAGCACCTAAGCCATCCGGCCCCGTGACTTGCCATTATTTAAACGATCAATCGCCTCCTTAACCTCCTCTACTGTTATGGGTACTTCTAATATTTCCTTGGTTTCGTCGTCTAATGTTGGCATCAGTGAAACGAAGTCATTTTTGAATCGATCGCCGTCAACTTGACCACGAGAAAACAGTAATTTGTAATATTCGAAAAAAGAACTTGCTATTTTTTCCGTGTTGGTAATCAATGACCCATTATGTTCTATTTCTGTTATTTCATTTGTGAAGCATATTTCTTTTCGACTCCCAAGGCACGTTTGTTGGCATTTCACCTGTGCACAAGTACTCAGCTCTGGCACGAATCAATGCTCCCTTGTATCGCTCTTGGTCTATCAACTCAAGTCTTTGCTTTATGCTTTTTGTCTTCTGAGAAGTAACCGGGTTGTGTACTTTCCGCTTCCGATAATTGCTGCAGATTCCATCTAAGACGGGACTCAATTTCTTTTTCCGCGTGTCTCAAAACACTGGCCCTTTCAAGTGCTTTTAATTTAATTGTTTGCTTACAGACTTCCCATTTATGTTCCCAACTATCTAAGTTTTGAGTTGTTATTTTATCTATAGCCTCGAGAAACTGCTTACAGAACTCGTCATCTTTCAGCAAGTTTGCATTAAATTTCCAGAGATCCCAAGAAATACTTTGTTATTCCTTCTTTGTTTTCCAACACAGAAGAAACCAAACAATGATCACTAAACGCAACAGGTGTGACACTGTAATCTCGACACGAAGGAATAAACTCAGCTGACACGTACACTCTGTCAAGTCTAGCATGGCTCGTACCCTGAAAGTGAGTAAAAGTTGACTGATTTTCCGCCGCAAAGACATTCACCCACATCTTCTAGATGAAATCGGCGGTCATATCTCTCAAAACGGCAGTACTCGCATCATTGTGTTTCTTCCCACGGTTTTGTCACGGCCCGCACAGACACAATTGAAATCTCCCGCTAGAGTTAGTCTGCGCTCACACATCAAGTATGACTCAATTTCTTCAAAAAATTCCCTTCGCTCTTGAACCTTAGTCGGTGCGTACAGACAAATTACACGCCAATTTTCTGATGACAGGGAAAAGTCACATACAATGAAACGGCCTGACTCACAGGTATTCACCGACTGCACTACAGCACCAAGGCTCTGCCGAATTAACAAAATGCACCCCGAAGACAAGCCTACCGCATGGGCAACACAAACTTCAAAGCGTCTCGCAAAAGGACGCACCATACGCTCCGTCTGGTCCTCTTCCTTCCACTTTGGTCTCCTGAATGGCTACAATATCGAGGTCGTGCTCCGTTACTATGCGTAAAGTGACTTTGCCGCCTCTTGGCACTAAGCCCACGGACGTTAAGTGTAGGAATTTTTATCGACCTCTCCAAGGACTCCATATTGGTGAGTGATACAAAACGGAGCCTACGGCGTTCCCTCCATATACCTTGCCGTTAGTATCCCACAGTCCAGTCGACGCCCTAGGGCGTCGACTTGCCGCCCCGCCGCCGCGTGTAAGCGACGCCCGACCCGCTGTTGGCTGGCCACACGAGGCTTTTTGGTTCCGGGCACGTTCTCGCGCCTCTCCATTGCTCGCTGCCGCGTGTCTTGTGATGTCTTGCCTGCTTCGTTGAGTCGACGCTTCGCAAGGTGTTGCCTTGGCGTCCATTGCAGCTTCGTCCGTCGAGTCATTGTCTCCCAGCGGCGCGACGGCTTCGCTGCTGCAGTTCTAAGTGCATCTGTTTTCCAATCAGTCCAGACACACTTGTTGGCGGCTGCTTGCTTGCTTGTTTGCTTGATCCTCATCCGTGGCGCTTACCCACTACGGGGGATTGGCCAAGAAGCCAGCGGTTAAAAGTTAAACTGAAGGGGGAGATGGAGAAAAAAAAAACTAGACGGGAAACTAAATCAGGGTGAAGTATAGTGTTTATGATAATTTGGAAAGAGATTTAAAGGGCAGAGACAGAATTAAAATCATGTAATTGTATAAAACAGCACAAAAATTTTGGTGGTATTAAATAATTTCGACACACCAATTAGCGATTTAATGAGTTATCCAATCATTTATTTCGAGAATTAACTGGGTAGATCTTTTTGTGTCACAGATATAGTCACAGAGGGCCACGCAGATGTTCCTGTGGCTAAAGCCCATTGAAGAAGCCCCGAAGGAGAGGATATTTCAGTAGTTAGTGAAATACCCAATTTACGGAATGAAAATTCGAATTTGTTCCTCTCATTCCTAAAGCGATGACAAAATAATAGAAAGTGGTCAATGTTTTCGGGTTCCTGGCAGGTAGGACACAGAGGGGACGGTGCCAGACCAAACCTGTGTAGGTAAAAATTTAATGGTGGGATTCGGCAGCGTAATTTTGTTATGGAGGTCTCTAATTTACGCGTGGGGCACCATTTATTGTCCCACGAAAAGGACAAATGTATAAATTCCGACATTTGGATTTTCAGTTTTGTAGAATCTTGTAATAGGGAAAATTTTCTAAACCTAGCCGCAGTGACATAAGCCGAACTAGGCATGACAGACATAACTGGTCCATCAAGAGATATCCGCGCAAGTGTGTCAGCCATGTCATTTAAGAATATACCACGATGGCCTAGAACCCATACCAATCGTACCAGACTTAAGTTAGGAGGGGTTAACAATTTAAATGTATTGGTTACAGTAGTGTCTGCAGATGAAGTGAGCGATGTACATACTGACAGTGAATCAGTGACTATAACCACTGTTGAGTAACTTGAAGGAAGTTTCCGCAGAGCTAAGATAATCGCTGCTAGTTCAGCCAAAAATATTGGTGTGAAATCCAGAAGGCGTACTGCATAAGACCAGGATAGTGATTCGGAGAAAATACCCACACCCGCTTTCTCTTCATTCATTGACACGTCAATCGCGATCACGTGATCTATTCCTAGTTGCGTTAAATGATCTTGTAACATGCCGTTTAAGTATGTAGTGGGCAGGAATTTGGCATTCGATGGAAATATATCGTCAAATTCAATCATTATATTAGGTAAGGGTTTGTCTGAGCAAGCGATCTCGCGTATATTAACATTTAATGGATCGAGCTCAGCTTGTACAAACAAACTTGAGGTCGAAGTAGGCGGGACCAATGCTCATCGAAAAATGCCCTCATTTCCCTAATAAATACAAATTGTGATCTTCTCAAAGAAGATGCATAAATGTTTAATTATGTTTTTACCGTTAGAATGCGGAATCTGCAGGGAAGTGTAGGCAGTCGTGCTTATTGATATAAAACATTGTTGGCTACAAATTTTGGCAAACCGAGACAATTCCGAATTGCCTCCCGCTCTAGAAGAACCAGGGGGTTAATTTTGTACGGTGGCCCACCAGAGAATAGCACGCATCCAAATTCCAATATCGGACGAACATACATATGATAAATCATCATTAAAGTGTCTCTGCGTAGCCCAGAGCGATGTCGGCCAAGTTTGCTTATCCTGCCAACCGCGCGTGTCGCCCTAGATTTAACATCATCGATGTGGTTTCGCCAGCTCAGATTTGTGTCGTATATTACACCGAGATATTTGATAAAGTCAACTTGCGGAATAATTTCCTGATGATATTGGAGAGAGATATTAATTGGTACATTCAATGGAACACAATCAAAGCGCTTTTGTTAACATTGAGCGACATTCGAATATTCGCAACCAGGCTTCAAGTCTTCCCAAATATGACTGTAGTGTAGTCTGTAATGAGTGAATATCACTCGCAGACGCAAAGAATGCTATGTCATCTGCATAGACATATACTTGTACACTACCGCACAATGGGATTGAACTTAGTAAAATGTTAAACAAATAGGACAAAGGACAGATCCCTGGGGAACTCCTCTTGTTTGACTATATTTTTGTGTCACCAAGCCACGCTGAGAACAATAAAATTTTCTATCCTTTAAAAATTCATGTATCCAATTGATAATATATCGAGGGAAATCTATGCTATTTAAAACGTTTAGGAGTATGACATGCTCTACACTATCGTAGGCTTTAGCTAAATCAAGGGTCACTAAAGCTACATACTGCCGCCTGTGCCGTGCAAGCTTAATGCGTTCCTCTAAATCGACATGGGCGCACCATATCGAGCATCCGGGTCTAAATCCAATCTGACATGGGCTCAATAATGTATTATCCGTTAAAAATTTCATAATACGAATGTGCAATACCCTTTCTATTAATTTCATAACATTTGAGGTTAATGCGATTGGTCAGATATTATCTGGGTCCAATCCTGCTCCTTGGTTTTTGAGCAGCGGGATTATTTTTGCGAGTTTCCAGTCAGGATGAATCCATGCGTTCATGAGCGAGTAGTTAACGATATTGGAGAGGTCTGGTGGGGAGAGGTCAAACAATATTTTTAACGTGCCTGATGTAATGCGATCTGGACCTGGAGCTGCGCCAGGGAGCAGCCGAATAACGTGCTGAAGTTCTTCCATTGATACCTCTATAAAGTCATCCCCTGATAGAACCCCTACGAAGTTTACTTGCAGCTGAGTTGTAAAATGCTCTTCTAAGGCTTTTGCGATCTTATTTAATGATTCTAATAATTCTTCTGGTGGCAAAACCACTGATTCAATATTTATGGGTACTGGAAAGGCCTTACGAGAGCGAAGAAACCTAAGTAATGCTTTTTTATTACCACTTTTCAATAAAAAGTTGTACCGTTTTTCATCATAATTATCTTTCGCTAAGGAAACTGTTCTTTTAAACGTAGCAGCAGCATATTTATAATTACTCCAATTAGTAGGGCACTGATTGGAAATAAGTTTCTTCCATGCAGCTTTTCGGCGTCGATAATCTCGTGCGCAATCACTATTCCACCATGGACAATCAATGCGCTCTTTTGTTGATGATACTACAAATTCTGATTTTTTAATAGTACCCTTCAAAATTGCACTAAGGCTCATCGCTTTAACATCTGTTTCCATATCTGTTCTAGAAGACAAGGTGGACTGTAAATTGTTTTTAAATTTTGAATAGTCCACGAAAGTATGCGTATGTTATTTAAAGAAGTGAGGGGGTTGTTAATTTCAATGACATTCGGGCGGTGGTCACTACTAGTGGCGGCATCCACCACAGTCCAAGAAGAAATGGAAATGCCTGAGCTAGCAAATGTCAAATCTAGGACAGATCGCGACTGCGAACGCACGAAAGTGGCAACTTTAGCATTTAAGCATGTGAAATTTTTAACATTAGCCAATCCCATAATCGTTTTCCAGATGAGTCTGTGCGGAAGCCCCATGACACATGATGTGAGTTGAAGTCACCCGCAAGCAATATGTTCTTTTTGCAGTATGTTACTGCGACATCAAGTGGGCGTACGTTTTGCCCTCCAGCGGGAAAGTAGGAGTTAATTATAGAGAGCGGGGCGCAACCCGGAATAGTTATTTCTAATATTAATATTTCACATTCGGATGATAGGGTATGATGCGAAATTTTTGCTTTATGACAGAATTTAGACGAAATGAAAAAAGCTAATTCGCCACCTCGTGAAGGCCTATCCAATAGAAAACACTTGTAATAGTTTAAATGAAAGTCTTGGTCAGCGGACAAACAAGTTTCCTGTAATAGTATAACGTCTGGTGATTGTTGGGAGATTAAATATAATAAATCTGTAGTTGCAGAAAGTATAGATCGGCAGTTCCACTGCAGTATCCTTAGGCACCCTATGTTGACGGTATACAAGCAGCCGCAACTGCTTGGTCCAGGATACTGTCTTTTAGAAAGTCAGTCCTCGTAAGTGATTCTTTCACACACTTTTTTGTTTTGGAGTTAGGAGAACGAGGTATTTTGTTGTTAGGCGATCTTGTACGTTTAAGAACTCGAGTGTCCATATCTACATCTCGATTGCCTAGAGAGTCTGAATCGGAATGGCATTCATGGTCAACCTGAGCGGAAGTCGAAGGACGTACTGAATCCACACTGTTAGAAGGAAGAGGTGTCTGATATTAGGTGATGTTGCAAGTAAGGCGGCCGTATTTTGTGCACTGTTTGTTAGTGTCTGAGATATACCAGCCAATTGCGTTGATATTACTGAAGCCAAAGATTCAGAGAGATTTAGTAGAATTTTTTCTAATGCCTTTTCAATCACTTTTTCTATTGCTGCTGTAATTGCTTGGGGCAGTGACTGATCCATGCCGAATGACTGACGGGCTGTTACACCGGCATAACCCTGGGTCCTCCTCTGAATTTCTTCAAGAGCTTCTCAACGAGAGCACCGTCTCCTCTCAATTATTTCAATCACCTGGATTTCTTTGGATCTGGCAGGGCAGTTGGAGAAGTCTGCAGCATGATTCGCATTGCATAAACAGCATGACTGCTCCTGAGACGTGCAATCGTTGGCATCATGTTCTTCTCCGCATAATCGGCATCGAGCAATCGAACGACAGGCATTAGCGCTGTGTCCGTACCGCCAGCACTTGAGACATTGTAGTGGTCGTGGAGCTAAGGGTTCAACCCTGTAGATTAACGGCCATGCCTTTATCTCTGATGGGCAAGCCGTCCCTGCAAATGTCGCTATGATTGTTTCTGTAGGGACCCTCTTATTGTCTACAAGTCTGGTACAGCGGTACACGGAAACTACACCTGCTGCAAAAAATATCTCTAGGATTTCTTGTGGAGTTAAGCTTATGTCCACACCGCGGACTAGGCCTTTGCAGCAAGCTAGATGAGGAGGGATGAAAGATCTCACCGGCTGCGTGGCAAAGTTAGTGCACTTGAGTAGATCCTGTACACAGGTCTGGTCTGGTGAACAGCAAAGGATTCCCCCACGTCCAAACTGTCTGACCTCGGTGATTTGCTGAAAGTGGGATGAGATAGCTCGAAGTTCTGATTGAATAGCCTTGGGGTTCTTCATACGGATAATTCCTCCATTGTTAGGTACCAAAGCCACAGGAACGCTACTGGCTCCACTGCGAAGAAACCATTCCACCGATAGATCCTGAGGGGGAATAGAAGCAGACCAGAGGGTAGCCCTCTGGCCTGGAAATGAGACAGACATCACCTTATCAATAACCACCACTGTCTATCAACGGGATTAGAACAAAACAATAAAGGTAAGAAAAGTAACCGCCGGCTACTTGTCAGCAAACCCGGATGAGGACCGGATCAGGGCACACCAAGGCAGCGTCCTTCGAACTGGAACGATCACCTATGAACGATCCGAGCGACTGCTGCTTCGAAAAGTTTGTTTCCTTCTTTCGTTCTTTCTTTCTTTCTTTCTTTCTTTCTTTCTTTCTTTCTTCCTTTCTTTCTTTCTTTCTTTCTCCTTTTCTTTGGCGCATACCCACTCACGGGGATCGGCCAAGAGTCGGACAGATTGTATATACGTGCTAAGTGAATAAATTTAGGAAATGTCTAATTTTGGTAAATATAATAAAGCGAATAAATTCTAATAGAATTCAGTAGACAATAAATATATAAAAAGTAGGCATACTAGTACAAGAGGGAATAAGGTAATGATAAATGTATTAATATGATTAACAATGGAACCGGTTTGATTCAACAATGAATTTCTCTATGGCGATGCATACATTCCTGTGTGAGTGTCCAAGCACAGAAGCTTCGAAAGACAGCAGTTCCCGAGAGTTCAATGGCAGGCCGAGCTGTCGCATTGCAATTTGCAATGTTCTTTTTCTTAGGGAGGAGAAGCGCTGGCAGTCAAGTAAGTAATGGTCGATCGTTTCGAATTCGTTACAGAAATGGCACAAATGGGAGATCGCCAGACCAGATCGGTGCATGTAGAAATTTAGGCGGGGGACTCGACATCGCAGTCTTGTTAATGCGACTTCTGTTTGTCTGGATTTGCAAAAGTTCCTGCTCCAACGAAATTGTAAGTGGTCCAGTTCGGTGGATGATGTTACATCTGATTTTGATGCCATAAGGGTGTATCTTCTAAACCTGGCAGACGTTATGAAACCTGTCGTTGGAAGAAGGGAACACACAGGGCCTGTAATAGAAGCCTTTGCCAGGCTATCTGCCGCTTCATTCATAAATATGCCTTTGTGACCAGGTACCCATACTAATCGCAAATTCCGCAAATGACTTGGAACCAATGAGCGCAATTTTTTTACTATATGCGACTCGCCAGGAGCAGTAAGTGAGGTGCACAAGGATAGAGAGTCTGTTAATACTACCGCGGTTGTTGTCGGAGGCTGTAGCTTACGCAAAGCTAGGACAACAGCTAGGAATTCCGCTAGGAATATTGGAGTATAGTCGGGGAGTCGAACAGAAAAAGACCAATCTAATGCAGATGAAAAAATTCCAACCCCGGCCTTTTCCTCACTCTGCGAAGCATCTGTAGCTATAATTACGTTTGTTTGGAGCTTGTTCAAGTGATCTTGGAGTAAGCCATTAAGAATATGCCAGGGAAGTTGCTTCGCATGGTTGGGGTATATGTTATCATAAGTAGTTAGTGGTAGATTTTTATGGCGCAAGGGCAACTGAGGCCAAAGAGCGCCAAACACAAGGTTGATGGTCGACTCAGGTTAGTAAGCAGTAAAAGATAAGGATAAAAAACAGTGGTGTATAGGGCCTAAATAATTGAGTAATGATTAAATTTGATGATTATGGGCAAAGCGCATGACATTTACAAGGTCAGGCAGCCTCAGCAACAGTCCTTGTCAGGGCAAGGAGTGCGGAGCGCCTGACATGTGAGATAAAAAATCTCAGCCATTTCCTCAGGAGTGAGACAAGGCTGAGTTCAATGGAAATATGAAATCGCACGTAGGAAGCCTACACTCGCTAAAAACTTAAAAACTCTTTTTATTGAAAACATTTGGTAGTCGCCGAGAAAGAAGGACGGGTGCGGAGGTATTTGGTTTCTGTACAGTTCTGGGAAGTGACGTCTCCTATCTGGTTCTAGCCTCTTGCACATGATTAGAACATGGATGACGGACAGTCGATCACCACATTTTGGACAGTGCGGTGCTGGAGAACTGTTTAGCAGATGTGAATGTGTTGCATGTGTGTGTCCTATTCTAAGCCTGCATAGTGCAACCTCTTTATGTCTGTCGCGTTTCTCGGTAGCATATCTTCCTATTAATGGCTTTATTGTGTGCAGTTTGTTTTCAGTTGCTCCATCCCATTCTTCTTGCCATTGCCTACGGATTCTGTTTCTAATCTGTGGCCTGAGGTCCTCGTAGGGTATATTATCTATGTCAATAGAATTACGGAGAGCAGCTGACTGCGCAAGTCTGTCAGCTACCTCATTTCCAGCTATGTTGCAGTGCCCCGGTACCCAGCACAGTGTGATTTTAAGTTTAGATTTGTGAGCCGACATGAGACATTTTAGAAGGAAATTAGTTATTGGATTTTTATGCTTTTTACCGGATGACAACGCAGTCACTGCACTGAGGGAGTCTGTATATATGATGGAGGCTGGTTGTTTATTCTGTAGGATGTGCTTTACGGCTAGGAGGATGCCACAGCATTCTGCAGTAAATATGCTTGTATGTTCGTTCATTGTTTTCGATTCGGAGAATTGTGGGCCATGTGCGGCACATGCGACAGCTGAAGACTTAGAGGCGTCAGTGTAATACTCTGCACACCTGTATTTTGCCTGCAAGTACATAAAGTGCTGATTTATTGCGAGCGGATTCCCATGTTTGCCCACCTCAAGAAATGACATATCACAGTGAACAGCGTGTATTTCCCAGGGAGCAATGGCGTCTTTGTGGGACACCACCTGGAGGTTGGAGGCCGGTATCTGCAGGCTTTCAATGTGTGACGCGACTCTAACGGGATATGGTGGCGTTGCTGATGGTCGTCTCAAGAACAACTGGGTGTTGCTTGTGTCCTGCAAGAGTTCACCAGATGGATGCTCTGCATGAGAGAGCACCTTAGTGGCATACACTATGCTTGTGTACTGCCTTCGTCGTTCTAGTGACCATCTGTTCGCCTCAACATACAGGCTGGCTATTGGGCTAGTTCTGAAAGCACCAGTGGCCAGACGGAGCCCAAGGTGGTACACGGGGTCAAGCATCTTTAGCGCAGACTTTGATGCTGATTCGTACACTACCGAGCCATAGTCAATACGTGATAGGACAACGCTATTCAGAAGGTTTAGCAGACAGTCACGGTCTGTACCCCATGACTGATGCGAAAGGATCTTTAGTAAGTTCAATGCTTTCAAGCATTTCAATCGCAACTGCTTGATATGTGGAACAAAGGTGAGCTTTTTATCTACCACAACGCCTAGGAATTTGTGATCTTGTTTAACGGCTATGGTCTGCCCGTTCAGTGTGATGTTGGGGTCTGGCCTAATGCCACGCTGCTGAGAAAAAGGTAAACAGACGGTTTTGCCACAGTTGAATTTAAACCCATTTTCGTCTGCCCAGCTTGAGAGTTTATTTACCCCCAACTGAATTTGCCGTTCACAGATGGCCAAGTTGCAGGATTTGAAACTGATCTGGACATCGTCAACGTAAACAGAGTAAGAGATAGTTTTGGGCAACACACTTCTTAGAGAGTTCATTTTAACTATGAAAAGCGTGCAGCTGAGAACGCCACCTTGGGGAACGCCATTCTCCTGTATGAACCGCTTCGATAGAGCATTTCCAAGACGAACCACGAAGGTGCGTTCGGAGAGGTAGCTTTCTATAGTATTGAGCATGTTTCCCGAGACTCCAAGAGAATGCAGATCACGGAGAATGCCATAACGCCAGGTCGTGTCATAAGCTTTTTCCAGGCCAAAGAATACAGGAAGACAATGTTGTTTGTGGATAAAGGCATCCCTGACATAAGGTTCAAATGCTACAAGCTGGTCAGTTGTCGACCGACCAGACCTGAATCCAGCTTGACGTTGGTCAATAAGGCCGTTATATTCAAGTAAATAAACGAGGCGGCGGTTTATCATTTTTTTCAAACACCTTGCACAAGCAACTAGTCAAGGCAATGGGCCTGTAACTTGCTGCAAGCGTGGCTTCCTTTCCTTGTTTGAGGATTGGTATGATAACAGCCTCTTTCCAGGCTTTGGGTAGGCGCCCAAAGGACCATATCTTATTAAACAGAAAGAGGATGCTTATAAGGGTGTGTTCATGTATGTGCTTGAGCATGCCATAAGTAATCCTGTCTGGGCCTGCTGCTGAGTTGCCACATGTTCCCAGAGCCGCCTTCAATTCCTCCATAGTGAAAGGGCTATTGTACCCTCCTGTGGATGGCCTTTTATCACGGATAGGTTTCCGCTCCTCCGCTAGCTTGTGTCGCATGAAGGAGTCTGTATAATGTGCTGAGCTGAAAATATTTTCAAAATGTTGACCTATTGCATCTGCTTGGTGTTCCAGTGTATCACCAGCAGTGCTGACCAGAGGAACTGGGTGAGCACTGCGCCCTTGAAGTGCTCTAAGTCTGTTGTACACTTTATGTGTATCTGTGTAGGAGTTCACAGATGAGAGGAATGACTGCCAGCTTTCCCGTTTGGATGCACGTCGGATACGCCTGCCATTTGCTTTAGCACGCTTGAAGTCTATTAAATTGTTAACTGTAGGATACCTGCGGAATTTCGACCATGCTTTGTTTTGGTTCTCACGGGCATTCTTGCACTCCGCATTCCACCATGGCCTACGTTTGTTTTGTGTCTTATTTGATGTCTGTGGGATTTACTTCTGTGCGGCTTCTATAATATGCAGAGTGATCATGGACTGTAATTCGTCTATCCCTAGGTCTACGATTGGAGAACTGGGTAGTTTTGAGAGTTCTTGGAACTTCTTCCAATCAGCAGCCTGTTCTTTAAACTTCCTATGATTATTTACAACCATATTTATGTTTCCTGTGTGTTTTAAGCAAACAGGAAAATTGTCACTTCCGTACAGATTGTCGATAACAGCCCACTCAGTGATTGCCAAGAGCACCGGAGAGCCAATAGCAAGGTCTATTGCTGTGTATGAGCTGTGTGCTAAATTAAAATATGTTGGGTCTTTTTTATTAAATATACAGGAACCGGAGGACAATATAAATTTTTCGATTAGTGCACCTCGCGAATCAACTCTTGAACACCCCCATAGTGGGTGGTGTGCATTGAAATCTCCAACCAACATGAATGGATCCGGGAGCTGGTCAATAAGTTTTTCAAATTCTTGGACGGATAGGTGATGGTCCGGAGGAATATATAGGCAGCATACAGTTATTATTCTACCAAAAGTTAGAGCCCGTATTGCCACTGCCTCTAAATGGGTAACTAGTGTGAATTGTGTTCTGCGCAACAATAGCGACGCCACCCGATGAGTGGGCAGTTCCTTGCCTGTCTTTCCGGTATACTGCATATTCTTTGAGAAAGTTTGTGCGTGTTGGGTTTAGGTGTGTTTCCTGTAGGCAAAGTATGTTTGCTTGGTATTGTGCAAGTATTTCATATATGTCATCCAGATTCCATAGTAGCCCTCGGCAGTTCCAGTGTATAATGCTCTCAGCAGCCATTTTTGCGAGTGATAAGGGGACGGGTTATTCAAGTGTCACCACCTTTGTTAGGCGGCTTGACTGGCGGATGTTTTTTTCTGTTTGAGGCGGTCTAGAAAACTCCGCCTCTCTTTGGGGGACTCTCTCAGCGTCGGAGACACCGAGGATCCCGGTGTCACTTCTATTGTTTCCGGCGGAAACTCGGAAGCGGATGAGGGTTTCTCAAGAAGGGTAGACTCCCTCTCAGTTGTCTGTGTTGTTCCAGAGAAGTTGACCTCTGGAACTTGGAAGGTTGGTGCAGCCGATGGCTGCTTGCTGGGGGGCCGAGAAAGGCGCGCATCAGCAAAGCTGTACTGCGTGCCCACCGTAACTAGACGCGGCCCGGGCCCCCGGCGCGCTGCGTCAACTTAGGATCTTGCGGAGAGAAGCGAGAGCTTCTTCAGGGCTTCAGGGAATGTTATGTTTTCGGTTACCTTGATTTGAATTATTTTTTTCTCATTTTGGAACATTTCACAGGTTCGCGAGTACGCAGCGTGCGGCCCATGACAGTTGGGACATTCTGTGTGAGTGGCACTGCAACTTTCGGTTGGATGCTCGTGAGCACCACACTTTGCACAGGTGAGTTTTCCGCGACATGTGTTGGATCCGTGTCCGTACTTTTGGCACTTGAAGCATCTTCTCGGGTTTGGGACATAGGGGCGGACTTTGCAGTGAATGAACTCTGCTTTCGCAGCGTCTGGTAGACGGGAACGATTAAACGTCAAGACGATATGGGGTGTCACTACATCTTCACCGTTTCGCCTTATGGTGATGCGGCGTAGGGCGATGACACCTTGATCTCTGAAGCCATCGAGGAGGTCAGAGTCTGTTTCGCGGATCAGATCACGTTCTGATATGACGCCTTGAACTGTGTTTAGACTGCGATGGGGGGTAACGGACACCTGCAAGTGGGCGAACTGCTTTTGCTTAAGGAGGATGTCAAAATGATGTTTCTTTGACACTTCAACAAGATCACCGGATGACAGTTTCTTTGCTTCATAGTTTTTGCCTATCAGCTTCTCAAGGGTCCTAGCGATAACAAAAACGGACATTGCAGCAACGGAGTCATTGTCTACAAGAGAGTGTATAATCAGGAAGCGTGTGAAGTGATCACATTGAGTTCAAGATTTGTCTAAAATGTCTTCGGTGCGGCCCCTTTTCAGGGACCGATCGGGTTTTTTGGAAGAAAAAGTACTCATGCGATATGGATATGCCGACGGTTCCTAGAATGTCACCTGTGTTTCACCGTCTTATTCACAGGAAGGTCCCGGGGCTCGCCGCCTGGTACACAGACGAAGAGCCCATCGGCCGGAGCTTGACCATGGCCCCCGACCGCCACCGTTCATGGTTTCTACCCTTCACCTCAAAACCTTTCGCCACGGTGCGTATGACAGCTTCGGTATGGGGGCTAACGGGTCCGTGGTGGCGCCAAGCACCATCACCTTGATACTCAAGGTGCCCTTGCGGGAACCTGGAATAGGCCTAACTTGTTTTATGTGAGATGTTACAATAACCTCATCTTCCTGAGCGTGAGGTGTAGTAGCATTCATTTCAGAGTGCATTGGTTGAGCAGTAGTAGTCGGTAATAATTGCACTAGTTGTGAGGATACAAGGCCATTAAAACATTCCGTGACGCTTTCTACAATACGCTCCATGATTTTAGCCATAGACTTTTCAATCGCTTGTGCGATTACCTCTGACAGGGTTCCATCAACGACAGCCTGGTGTCGTGCTGTCACACTCGCATATCCATGAGCTCTTTCCTTTACCGCCACAATGGCATCTCGGCGTGAGCAACGCCTTTTGTCCATAACTTCCAGGATTTGAATTTCTTGATTTCTAGCAGGGCAGTTAGAATAATCAGCCTTGTGGGCTCCATCGCAAACGCAACACGTGTCCGATTGAGCCGAGCAGTCACTAGCGGAATGGCTCTCCCCGCATGTACAGCAGCGAAGGCTAGATTTACAACCGCCTATGCTATGTCCGAAGCGCCAACAATTGCGGCATTGTAATGGGCGCGAGGCAAGCGGATCCACTCTGAAGATCAGAGGTCAGATCTTTATCTCAGTGGGGCAAGATGTACCCGCAAACGTGGCAATTACTGATTCTGTGGGTACACCTGCATTGTCCACTAGTCTGTTGCACCGGTAAACAGAAATTGCCCCAGCCGCGGAGAGCTTTTCCAGGGTCTCTGCCGGACTGAAATTCGAGTCCACACCACGAAATATTCCATTGGGACAGGCAAGATGCGGAGGGATGAAGGCACTTACTTGCAATGATCCAAATGATGAGCACTTAAGTAGGTCATACACGCACGCCTGGTCTGGCGATCGGCAAACAATCCCACCCCTGCCAAACTGTCGTACATCGGTAATGTGCAAGTAGTGATGCGTGGCCGCCTGAAGCTGCGCCTGCACTGCCTTTGGGTTCTTTAGCCGGATTATTCCTCCATGCAAAGGCACCAGCGCCACAGGAATGCTGCTCACCCCGCTACGGAAGAAAGCTTCAAGAGGCATTTGATCAGGTGGTAGGGAGGCCGACCAAGGCGGAGATCGCCCCGGGCCATCCCCTGGAGAATTTGCCGACATCTGTGGCACTATCTGACTATATAAAAATTAAATTTCTCTCAAAACGATACTTAGCACCCACAATCAGGGAAATAAATCCGCCCGACACTTAGCCGAAACCCCAAGAGCTCACATCACAGTTCGTAGAACCAGGCAGGAACCAGCACGACCGGGGAACTAGAAGGCCGCCCCAACTGAAAGGGCGCGCCGAACTCCAACCAGTCCACGCTGAAGACCAGTCCACGCTGAATAGGGAAGAGCGGTCTTGGGCAGTCTGTTTGTTGTTGTTGTTGTTGTTGTTGCCTCAAAACATGGCTCGTACCCACGAGGGGGATTGGCCACACTGGATAAAATAAAACATGCACCTAACAACGAACAAAATGGTAAAGGGGAATAATCAAAATTAAGATTTTGGCAACTCCTTAACACAGATTTTAAGATGTCCTATACATAAATTAACTAAATAAAAATTAAGAGAAAACTAACTACAAAAATAAACATAAAATACATGTCCCACGGTCGGTGCCCTAGCAGCGTAACCTTCCGGATGCTTCAATAAATTTGTGAACAGCAGTGATCATAGAACCCTGACTTGTGCCTAATTGACAGGCCCCAAAAGACAAAATGTTTGGCGTTGTAAGTGCCAAACCCAGATTACTGCTTGGAAATAACAGAAACATTCTACGGAGGGAGGAGAAGCGGTGGCAAGAAAGAAAGAAATGGTCAATAGTCTCCGGTTGATTACAAAACGAGCAGAGGTCAGTGACTGATAAACCGGATCTATGAAGATAAAAATTTTGGCGGGGAACTCTGCAGCGGAAAGTTCACAGCATCACCTCACATTGGCGTGAAAGGCACTTGCTCGTGTTCCACCGAAATTTTAAATGTTGAAAATCGTCTGAAGAAAGTATGGACGAGTCATGGCAACTCAGCAATAAAAGGCGTTTAAATCTAGCTCCTGTTATAAAAGAGAAATCAGGAAGAATATTTATGACCGGACCATTCAGTGATGTCGAAGCGAGCGAGTCAGCTGATTCATTTAAAAAGATTCCACTATGTCCGGGGACCCAGACAAAGCGGACTTCGGATAAATTTTCTGGGGCAAGAGTCGAAAATATACTCAGTAGGTGTGACTGATTATTGGAAGTTAAATGTGTACAGACCGAAAGCGCATCTGTAACAACTATTACCTTAGAATTCTGTGGACCCAATTTTCGGACGGCAAGAATAACTGCCAGAAATTCAGCAAGAAATATTGGAGTGTAATCAGCGAGACGGAGAGCAAAAGACCATTTGAGTTGATTCGAAAAGATGCCAACACCAGCCTTCTCTAAATTTTGTGATGCGTCCGTAGAAATAACCAAATGAGACGGAAATTGACTAAGATGGTCTTGAAGGAGACCTTCAAGTATGCGCGCAGGAAGAAGTTTTGCGTGTTTTGGAAAAATATCATCAAAAGTGAGTTTTATTTTGAGGGAATTATATTTTGGAGAAATCAGGCGCGGTAGGCTAACTTGAAGTTTTGATAACAGCGATTGAACAAAAATAACTTGTGGCTGTCGGTAACGCCGCCATCCTGTTCTGAAAAATGATTCTGGTGAATTGATGAAAACGGGTTGTAAATTGGAAAGGGGTGTATCATAAAGCTTCAGGAAAGTCAGGACAGTAAGTTGCTTAAATCTGGAATCAAGCGGAATAAATCCAGACTCCAGATAAAGAACATTATTAGCCACCACACTTGGCAGCCTGAGGCAGAGACGCAGCGCTTGCCTTTCCAGTAGAATTAAGGGTCTTACCGCCGTATTCACAAACCAAACTTAACTTATCGCGATAAAACTTACTTACGAAAGGACGAGAAAAGGTTAAGTATAAGGAAAGAACAAGGTGCGTTTCGAAAACGAACCTTAACGCGACATAAGTGCGCCTTATGAAAGGCACCCTTACCTCGTAAAGTGTTTGACCTGGGAGCGAGGCTGGATAATTTTATGTGACGAAATATTTAGTTTGAGAAGATATAAACTGCCTTTATTACAAGAAAGCAATTATGCCGCGCCCACAAGCACCTGTACATAAATAATGTACAACTGCCTGACAAAACGTGGTAAAATGCTCGCTGTTTTTGGTGAGTCCGCCATTTACGTCTGGCCACGTTGATCTAACCCAGTCGACGCAGCGCACGTTTTTTTCTTTCCTCTGTACACCGGCTTCTCGACCTCACGTTTTTTTTGCTCCTTCCGCTGTTGTTTTGTCTTTGTTTTTTGTACGATTTCTTTTTCTTATATTTATAAGTAGTTGTGCGTTATATTTCTTATTTTTTATCAGTTTAATTCTCTAAATAGTTGTAGTGTTCTTTTTTAATTTATAAAACTCGTGCGGGATGGAGCGACGTAAAATTAATTTTACGGACGAGGAGCGCACCATCCTCATGGATCTGATGGATAGACACCGCGATGTGCTTGAATGTAAAAAAACCGACGCGGTGTCTATCCATGCAAAGAAGAAGACGTGGGAGAAGTTGGCCGATGAGTTCAACAGCAACCACAACGTGCGGCCACGAACGTCGAAGCAGCTCAAAAAATGCTGGGACAATTTGAAAGAAAAGTGGCGCCGTGCGAAAGCTGAAGACACGCGTGAACTCTTCAAAACAGGTGAGCTTTATATTATTCCTCATGTGCCGAAATTGCTCCAACTTGTTTCTCGAGTTCACGAAATGCACGGGAAAACACGGGAGTCGATCGCTGCAGCTGATTTCGAGCGCCGACAACAGCTTGTGCGCGTGCATACAGAACAGTGGCGAGGACGTAGTAAATTCCACACCAGAAATAACGATGCACTGAACTTGGTTGATTGTAACATGAAGGCAAACAAAGGCATTGGGAGTGCGTGCGCTCGTCTGTTTTCTGCGACACACTTGCACGACTGGCAAACTTGCTCGTGTTTAGGTTTCTTGAAGGCTGTCAAAGGACGTATTGCTGTTACAGGAACTCTTCGTTATTGGTTTGCAAAGCATGCAAATGGAGTCATTGGCCGACCGCCGTCATGTAGCTTTGCGTGTAGGCTTGTCGTTTGCCGTAACGAAAAACCAGGAGCAAGCAAAACTTGCCTGCAGCAGTTCATTAGCATGTACACAGTGCCCTGTGTCTATATTTCGTTTGTGCTGGGCTAGCAGGACCCCAAAATGATTTAAGGCAACTACATGATGTGTGCATATGTCTCTGGCAATATTTTCGAAGCAGTTGAATGGAAGAGACATGATTGAAATTTTTAGTCATTGTGAAAATTTGTTAACGCTGATATTTGCCTCTCAAAGGTGGGGGCACTCCGGCGGAAAGCCAAATGAGTGATGAGTTGCGGAGGGTTGGTGCGGTGGCATCACATATGGCCACACGTCTGGCAAACCCCTTCGACAGCGACCGGACGGGGCCTGGAGTGGAGGCCACACCAGCTGTAGCAGCACTGCTGACTTCGTCGCAGCCGGGACGAAGCACTGATGCAGATGGTGGGTATAAGTTAATCTGAAATAGTCGATCTAGGCTAATTATTTTGGAAACCAGATTTGGTAATACAGAAAGGCACCAAATGAGTTGTTGCAGGTGGCTAATGAACAACTTGTTTTGTATTCCACATTGTACGCAGCAGTATTGCAAGAAACTGAAGCTACTTTTTAATGTCAGAATGCTGACATTACTTTGGCGCATCATGCTGATGAGGTTGTGGCAGTGCAGAATGGGTTTTATTTTGGTACACTACAAGGAATTGTGCATTCATTGGATCTGTCTTGAAGGCTTCCAAAAATGGTTTTGACAGGTGTGTTTGTGCATTACTTCACTGATTTCATGTCACTGTTGCAAACATAAAGTGCTTTTTTTTTACAGTGGAGTGGTTAGGGCCACCAAACTTGTGTGTGCCCAATGTACGGGGCATATAGGTAAATATGCTCTTGCACTGCGTCCAGAAGAAACGTCCTTATCTTATCTGCACTGAACATACGAGAGGGGCCATGCCTTGTGGAGGAAAATGCAAATTGACCATGCAACATCATCTCTTTTGTGTCCTGTACTATCTTAGATAATTGATTAGTTGTGTATGTTCGTGGGTGCATATGCTGTGAAATGTGGTCATGTTTATATTCCACTTGTTGCCACACGCATGTGGAATAGCAAGTAGACTTGATATCAGGCAGACCTCTCTCATGTTCTTGAATTGCTTTATTTTTCTCATGCAATAGTGCCCATAATTGCCTCTGTATTATGTGCCCTCAGCAAGCAATATACACAGGAAGCCTGCTTGTGATGCAAACAAGTGTCAGCACAGACACCGTTTGTCTAGTTAAATATTTTTTATGGCTCATTGAACAGCATGAGTCCCAATATGCGAGTGAGCGACTTGTATGCAAAAGTTTAAATGCAACCGCATAGTTATCACTCACCGTTTCATTCAACCTGCTTCAGCTGGAAGCACCAGCAGGCACATGCTGTATTCTTGTCTGCTCATGGGCTTACATTGTGTCATGCTCTTTAGCACATCCTAATAGCAAGCAGAGTGAAGTATTTTATGCAAAAACATCGCTGCATCCTGCAGCAAGGCAAAACTGCGTATAGCTCACAGTGCATTGGTTGAAGTGGCTAGTAAAAAGTACAAGCATTGTGTAAACGACACTGATATCAACTATGATTCTAACAACTTTGCAGATGCCGACATGCAGTGTGACGACTTGTGGCAATGGGAGTTGCCACACACCCAAGATGAAGTGGCCATGGACGATCCAGCGCCACAAAGTGGTGAAGCTGCTCGGCCAGTTAGCCATCAAGCAACTCGGCCAGCATCACCCCCAGCTGCAGCTGCGCCAAGTGAAGTTCTGCCAGCTGCTGTGGCAACGGTGCCACCAGCCCGCCGTAAAAGGCGATTAGATGCTAGCGGGCCGTCCAGTTCGAGGGATGACGCCGTGAAGAGCGAGCTCGTTGCTCGGCTTGCTGCCATCTCAAAAGATGCGCAGCAAAAGAGCAAAGAGCACTTTCTTCGCATGAAGGTAACTCGTAAGGACCATGAACTTCGCATGCAGCTCGCTCATGATGAGCATAATGACAGATTGCAGAAAAGAGAGGCAGAACATTCGCAAGTGATGGAAAACTTAAAAGCTAAAAAGGCCCTTATTGAGCTTAAGATAAAGCTTCTGCAAAAACAAAACGAATAAGGCAGAACAAAAATATTTCATATATTGGAAAAAAAAAGGTCTTAACCCTTTGCGGTCCGAAACTTTTACCCACTTTCCGGCTGTTCCGGTCCGAAACTATTTTGCCAGTTTCTGGCGCCGCTAACAAAACCACCAACTGTGGAAGAAAAACTCTCAGGATATTTATTTTTCTCTTGCATTCTGCAGGCAACTCCTCTACCGATATTTGAGCAGCGTGTGATACCGCTCGAAGCATTCTCCTGGGTGCAGGGCAGGGTTGTTACTGCTGGTTTTGCAGAAAAACACCGTTTCCCTCCTGCCTCCGTTTGTTTTTCGATCGCTACAAGCGGCACAGTCCTTGCTGCTTCGGCCTGGGCACTTGTAGATGAAATGGCTCCTCCCATCTAGCATTTCCTCGTACTCCTTCCGCGCAGACGGGCCTCGCTTTTTGGCTCTAGCCCTCACGTCACCCACCAGCTGTAGGGTGAGGTTGCGGCGGTACTGCAGGTGTCGCTGTTCTTTCTCACCATGATTCTGCAGCTGTGTGCGCCTCAACATAAAGCTATTGACAATGGAAACCCGTAGAAGCTTTCAGTAAATGCACCACCGTAAAACGCACGCGGTGAAAATGTGGTCATGCTCTCAGCGAACCGCGCGAACGTGCTGTTGCGCGCGCAAGTGAGAACTCTGGTATCCAGAAGCCGTGCTGTACATTGTGCTGCACCCTAGTGCAAAAAGAAGTAAACTTCAACAAACAAACTTTATTTATCCCTCAAGAGATGGCGCATCATGTATACAAAGAATGCGCACCGGTCGCAGTAAAAAAAAACCGCGCAATTTAACCCCCGAACACCCTTGTCGGGAGCTGCCTGACAGCGGACCGCAAAGGGTTAATGAAAATTTTAAAAATATAGGATTTTATGGTGCCAAAACCACCATCTGATTATGAGGCAGCCGTAGAGGGGGACTCCGAAAATTTTTACCTACTGAGGTTCATTATCATGCCCCTATATCTAAGTAGACGGGCAATTTTGCATTCCACCACCATCACAATGAATTAGCTACTGCAGCTTGGATAGAACCTGTGACGTCAAGCTCACCAGCCCAACACCATAGCCACTGAACTACTGCCAGTTTATTTACGTAGTAGTCGTGCTCTCTCGTTATCCTCGCACTGTATTTGCAGCGTCAGCGCATGATTTGGTTGAAAAATGGCAATTATAGATGTCAGTGTCGTTTTGCTGCCATTCAGAAACAGCTTCGTGTGAAGTTCATGGTCATCACGAGTAAACTTCATGCTTCAGAAATTTGGACCACCTGGGGTTCTTTAACGTGCACCTAAATCTAAGTACACGGGTGTTTTCGTATTTCGCCCCCATCGAAATGCGGCCGCCGTGGCCTTTGATACAATTATTCTGGGAAACACAGGCATGATGTTTGCTACCACCAATTTCAAAGGCTTTGTACACGGTAATCACGTGCAACAGTGTTGAATCGATTGAAAAAGACAACTAGCACTGAAACGTGCTGTTGTGAAATTTTAATGACATTGTGCCTGTAAAAAACAAGCAAACGTTAGGTAGCTCCTGCATTCGTAACATTCAGAAGTGCATGACATCTCTTCATGGGGAAGTAGCATATTTAATCGTCATAAATGGTCTTGAATTTGGTGACAGTTGTGCGCAATTAGTGCAGAGTTGTATGCTATCAGTGCAGATAGTTACAAAAGGGTACGACAACAAGCAAACCTTACATTGCTGATGATAAGCAGTGCACAACTGCCAACTGTGCATATTAGTTTATAATCATTCTGCTACAAAATACTGCATTTACGAAGGTTGTCGCAGTTGAGGTTGTGCTTCACCGTGAGCTTGCCAAATGAGAGGAAGGGCCAAGCAGAGTGCGGGCAATCAGTGCTGCTGTGTTGCTCATGCTGCATATGTATGTGTAACATGCGAGTGTTGGTGGCGCGGCGCCATGTATTTGATAGACCAATCTTTGGGAGGACTTGAGAAGAGGCGATGTTATATGCTTCTTTTAACTGTTTTACTTTTCACTTTTGTTTTTTGGACGAGTTCAATTTCGCTTTAGGTTCATTGAACCTTATGAACCACCCTTATGAAGTTTTTGCTGACCTAGGCAGTGTTACCTGTGTAGTGAAGAAGAGGAAGAAGTGCTCTTGCGTCTGTCGCTGTGCGCACCATCAGCGTTCGTGGACTGCCTCGATTGCGTGAGACGTCTAATAAATCGTCATATCCCATTTGGTGGAAGGTGCTGCAATCCCCGACCTCACCCTGGAACTTCGCAGCCGAACGTTGCCGACTGCTTCAGCCGCTACCATGCTCGAGCCTACCGACAATCTGCCTGCAGCTTCCGCCGCGCCCATCATTTGCGGCGCCGTCCAGTGGCAGCGGGACCCCCCCGTCTTTAGCGGAGCCGGTGAGACTGACGTGGAAGATTGGCTCTCTACCTATGAGCGCGTCAGTGAGAACAACAAGTGGGATGACCCGACGAAGTTACGTTCCGTCATCTTCTATCTTGCTGACGTTGCGAACCTCTGGTTCCGCAATCATGAGTGGGACCTCCAAACCTGGTCCGCTTTCAAGGCAGCATTCACGGAAGTCTTCGGCCGCCCAGCCTTACGAAAGCTCCGTGCTGAACAGCGTCTACGCCAGCGCGCTCAACAGCCCGGCGAGACCTACACCAGCTACATAGAGGATGTCGTCGATATTTGCGCCCGCGTCGATTCTACCATGAGTGAAGAGGACAAGGTGAAGCACATCCTCAAGGGCATCGAGGACGACGCATTTCAAATGCTTCTCGCGCGAAACCCTTCATCTGTCGCAGCTGTCGTCACTCTTTGCCAGAGCTTCGATGAGCTGCGTCGCCAGAGGGTCCTTGCGCGCAGCGCTGTTGCACCCGGCCACTCTCTCTCGGGCCTCGCGCTTCCCTCCAACTACTCGCCAGAATCCTCACTCTCCGTTCAGATTAAGGATTTTATTCGTGAGGAGGTGGCGCGCCAACTGTCTATGCTGCCTCTCAGCGATCGACCCCTACAGCCTGACACATCTCTGGCCGCTCCCATTAGGAGAGCCATTCGCGAGGAACTTGCCGACTCGCTACCTTTGGCTCAACCATGTCCTCCCGTGGCGGCACCTCTGAGCTATGCCGCAGTCGCAGCGCGACCTGCGCCGCCGACATTCGCATTTCCTGCGACAGTGCGACCTCAAGCAGTGCCAACTCCCGTGTCGCCTCCTATTCCGCCTCGAAGCCAAGTTCAGAACCCTTGGCGCACACGCGACAACCGACCCATATGTTTCGCTTGCGGTTTCGCCGGCCATGTCGCGCGCTTCTGCCATCGTCGCATGCCACCTACTAACCCTTCAAGCAACTACGTCGTCTACTTACTTCGCCGCCGATTCTTCGACACTACGATCCGACAGCGCCCACAGAGCTACACACGGACGCCAGTGGCATCGGACTTGGTGCAGTCCTAGCGCAACGGAAAGACGGCTACGACGAGTACGTCGTCGCATATGCGAGTCGCACTTTAAAGAAGGCAGAAGCCAACTACTCTGTCACAGAGAAAGAGTGCTTGGCCATTATTTGGGCTCTCGTCAAATTTCGTCCATACCTATATGGTCGCCCTTTTGACATTGTTACCGACCACCACGCCCTTTGCTGGCTGTCCTCATTGAAAGATCCGTCAGGTCGCCTCGGCCGCTGGGCACTTCGCTTACAAGAATATAACATCCGCGTTGTCTACCGATCGGGCAGAAAGCACTCCGACGCCGATGCGCTTTCCCGATCACCGCTACCTTCCGATGTGGCTTCAGTGTCAACGCCCTTCGCATCCATGTCGACGATCAACGTCGCTGATATGCCGGCCGAGCAGCGTAAGGATCCCCTGCTTTCAACTATGCTGAATTTCCTCCACGATCCATCCGTCACACCCTCTTCTCGAACACTTCGTCGCCAAGCCGCTCACTTTGCTGTCCACGACAACGTCCTTTACCGCAGAAATGATTTGCCTGATGGTCGCAAATGGCTGCTTGTGATACCACGACACATGCGTACTGACATATGCGCTTATTTCCATGCCGCTCCTCATAATGGTCACGCCGGCGTTCTGAAAACGTACACTCGGCTGAGGCAACGTTTCTACTGGCACGGCATGTATCACTTCGTGCGCCAGTACGTACGCGCTTGCACGGCGTGCCAAAGGCGTAAAATTCAACAGCGCCCTCCTGGCGAGTTACAGCCGCTCCCCTGCCCGGCCCGGCCATTTGATCGTGTCGGCATAGACCTATACGGGCCACTTCCCTACAGTTCCTCGGGTAACCGATGGATAATTGTAGGCGTCGACCACTTGACGCGCTACGCCGAGACTGCCGCACTTCCGGCGGCTTCTGCGCGTGACGTTGCCTTCTTCATCTTGCGGAACTTCATTCTTCGACATGGAGCACCACGCGAACTGCTCAGCGACCGGGGGCGTGTGTTCCTGTCCGAAGTAATACAAGCCCTTCTCGCTGCATGCAGCATCGTTCACCGCAAGTCTACCGCCTACCACCCGCAAACGAACGGCTTGACAGAGAGGTTCAACCGCACACTCGGTGACATGTTGACTATGTACGTTGCCTCGGACCACAGTAACTGGGACACTCTTTTGCCATTCGTAACGTATGCCTATAATACCGCCACACAAGCTACCACTGCCTTTTCGCCATTCTTTCTGTTATATGGCCACGAGCCCTCGTGTACAATGGACACCCTGCTCCCATACCGACCCGACGCTTCTGAATGCACGCCAGTGTCTGAAGCCGCCAAATACGCAGAGGACTGTAGGCAGCTCGCCCGTACCCTTACGACCGCCGCCCAAGGTCGCCAAAAGCTGCGGCATGACAGTAACGTGCCTACACCACATTTTCCGCCTGGTTCCCTTGTTTGGTTGTGGATCCCACCTCACAGCCCTGGCCTTTCAACCAAACTTCTTGCACGCTATGATGGTCCCTACCGCGTCATCGACCGTACCTCGGCTGTTAACTACGTTGTCGAGCCTGTGACGCCATCACACGACCTTAGACATCGCGGACGTGACACGGTTCATGTCAGCCGACTTCAGCCATACTATGACCCCCTGATCCTACCTACGCCATAGGTCGCCAGGATGGCTCATCTTCTCTCCTGGGGGCCATTGTAGTGAAGAAGAGGAAGAAGTGCTCTTGCGTCTGTCGCTGTGCACACCATCAGCGTTCGTGGACTGCCTCGATTGCGTGAGACGTCTAATAAATCGTCATATCACACCTGTCCATATTTGTGTCATTTGACAAGCTAAGTGAAATATAAGAGTACTGGTTGGATTCTAGTTAGGGTCACAAACAAAACTGCGCTGCATTCTGTGTTTCGCTCTAGCGCTTAACCTCTGTACCTGGCGTCCACCAGTTGAAGCTGCCTACTTATCTATTTTTGTTTGATAAAAAGGAATATGATGATGATGAAAATGTATTTATTGGAATATAAAGTGCAATACAAAGTTTACATGCATTTATGAAAAATAATTTGCTATAATACGAGAGCGAGTTCTGAAGCCATTGGAGTCTTGAATTGCCATCTGCGGCTGTCCATTCGGCAAAGTTGGTGTAGGCTGTTGAACACTGGGTGCAGTGTGGGGCTGTACATTCGGAGGGCATGGGTCATGTAGAATTCTGCTAAGGTTGTGAAGCGCCGCACATGCAGTGATTACTATGAGTGAGGTGTCTGTGTCAATTTGCAGCTTCATCTGAAGGCACGGGAACCTCCTCTTCCAAATTCCAAACACACGTTCCACGCTGTTTCTTGTTTTTGCTTGCGACTTGTTGTACCTGAAAAAATAACTGCATTATTTCTCTTTGCCTTTATGTGTGTTGTTCGCAATCTGTGAATACAGTGGCACAGATCAAGGTTAGGAATTGCGTTTGATGTTACATGACGTGCTATTTTCATTCTTTTAGACAGATTTCGCTTTTGACTAACGTTGCACGTTGGGCTTGTTGGTATGTCATGATGAAGGCAAAAGGCGTAGTGCATCAGAAACGGGACACAAGAAGAAGAAGAACACAGAAAACACACGTTTGGCACCAAATGTGTGTGTTGTCTGTGTTCTTCTTCTTGTGTGTTTCTGATGCACTGCGCCTTTTGCCTTCGGTTTTGAGTTTAGAGCTTTTGAAATGAATCGCAAAAACATTCTTGAAAATGAGCAAATAAAAAGTGTTTCAATTCTGTGATGGCTCTTGTCTAACCTTGCATGTTCAGATATGTTGCTTTGCCTGCAGGAGCTTTTAAGTTTCTCAGGACACGCTTTCTTCTTCAAAATAATTTCGATATTCTGCTACACTGCTTCATAGAAATTAAAAACTATCTTGCCTGTACTCTGGGGTGCCTTGGGCAGGATCCTTGAGAGGAGTCATCAGATATGACCTGCAGGCATAGCCCATGTCTCCGAGAAGAATACCGGGGATGGCACCCGTCTCGTACAGCACTCTGGCGCGGCTGCTGTCGAAAATTCTGCTATCGTGGGCAGACCCTGGCCAGCTAGCCACTACATCATAAAATTGTAGGTCGGGCCCCGTGATTCCCTGCAAAATGGCAACTTCGTTAATAAAGGCGATATCCAAAATGCAATTACACATAGAGAAAATTCTGTAGAGGTGAACATTTTACCGTGGCAGCACAATGTGAACCGATTGACTGGTTGTAGACTTTTTGTCATAAGTAAAGCACTACCATAACGCTCATATTAATTGTTCAATATGCACGAACACACTTGTTGAAACGTCAAGAAACCAGAGTACTAAAATAAAAGTAGATGCTACAATACTTTTGTCATTGTCAAAGTGTAGCTCTGTGGTATGGTTATGCAGTTGAATCTCGATTACAAGATCATGACCGATACGAATTTTTGGCAAGTCCCGGCCCAAGTACATCAGCCTACAACGTGCTAAATTTCGGATGTTGCAAACCGCTTGTCGCAAACCGCCGTCGCGTGATCTCTGGCGGTACGTGCGAGCGTGTATAATTAAGGAACGCGTGTCACCTTTCACCAAAATACATGACGCAGTCTTCGCATAACAACGCAGTATCCCGACAAAGCCGACTTTAGCGATTATAAGCTTGCCGAATTTTCAGGTGTCCTTGCTCTCGTTGCATTAATCTAAGACAGAATTTTTTTTCTTGCGATGTCCCAAAATACACACATAATCGAGATTATACTGGATCAAAATACGAGGCGCTGCGATTTCATGGGAACTACGTTTTCCGATGCTGAGCAAGAACTTGCCGGTTCAAGTGGTGGCCGCGGTAGTTGTCGATGAGGACCGCGACATAGGTGGAGGTTAAGGTTACCCTCATAGCAAATTCGAAGCTTCGACAATTGTAGCACAGATGTATACTGGCGGTGTGAAACCGCGTCGTAAATTAGCGGGGTGATTTACTTGTTGTTACGTCTGTTACATATACAAAAACGTACTACGAGCTGCATTATGTACCGCTTCTGTTTGCGTATTAAACCACCACTGCAATATTTGTAACGAGCACTCACCTGAACATTTATCGAAAAGTATCCTTTCCGGTTGCGGTACACCTCGGCGTGGTCACCACCGGGGCTCTTAATTGGCATCATGGGTGCAATCAATGCACCCACTCACACCGGGAAACTTGCCTATTCTATAGAAATCTTGCATTACACCGCTCATTTTTGAAGCGGCGGGAAATTGCACAAGCACAGGAAATAGGCTTCTGGCGATCATAGTCGATACGCGTTCGATTACCCGTGACACTGTCGGCTGTGAAACATTCACTAGGTCGCCGGTCACAATTTGGAACGTGCCGGCTCCATAGAAGCGCAGTGTGATGAGCAGCTTCAGGAGAGGCGGCACAGGGAACCCACGTCCATCGGTGTTCTCCCGCAGAGGCAGCCTATCGAGCAGCTGCTGCACGGTCCTTTTTGTAAATCGATAACGGCACAAAAACTCGTAGTCGTCGTACACTTCCATGGGATTCAAGCGATCCCTGAGCACTCGCCGTGGCGGTGACGCGTATGAAAAGGCTGCCCCACGCATTAGTTCCTCACGACGCTCCAGATAGTTAACGAACTCCGCGAAGTTGTCGTCCATCGCCGCCATTTTGTTTGTTTACAAGGGAGCGTTAAGGTAGGTCGGAGGCTACCTTAACTAGAGTGTACTAGATAATGGTCGAGTGGGCCGAACGGCGCTCTCCCGCTGAGGCGCCGCGTGTGGAAAAATATTGCGAGGGCGCTGCGAGCGAACTGGATTGGGGCGGAGACGCGCTCCGCGGCATGTTCAACGCACTTTCGCTGCGGGCGCCGAGGCCGATTGCGCATAGTACGCTCTTAAAATAGTGCTTTATTTCAACTGCAAATTTATGTTTACACCATCTTGCCAAACATATATATTTGAGGCATGGATTATACAACGCGTCGTCTTCAGTTTTGCTGTCGTTGTCAAGCGCGTCGTCTGCTAGCGAGCGCGCGTTCGCTACGCGGACGCTGGCGGAGCCCAGTTTTTCTCGCAGAACATCTGTGTAGTACATTTGTTTTTATGTTTTAGTTGCTTTGGTGCGCTCATGACTCTTGACGGCGGGTACCAAAGGTAGTTTCATTCAAGTGAACCATTGTTTTTAACACTGTCTTCTAAAAGCAACTGGCATCTCTGCAACATGAAGCTACGTACGAAAATTTTATTATTGATAGCGTGTCATTTTACGCGCGCTTCTTGTCGGTGGATATTGATCAGGAACAATGATCGAAGAAAACAATATTAAAGTGAAATAAACCAGGTTTATTAGCTGCGTGGCGCGAAGAATGACCGATGTATTTCTACGTAATTAATTCAAAGGGTACATTGAGAATGGAACAAATGGTACAGTGAGAACTCCCGACCGTGCACGTTTGCATACGAAACACACGTATTAGTGGATACTGCACATAAAACTCTCATTCGCAGAAATAATATTCACAGCAGGCAATTAAAACTATATATATATATATATATATATATATATATATATATATATATGAAAGTGTTATTGCTATGCTGTACGACGCCGAACAGTCGTTTCCGTACGAATGTAACGCATAACCGCACTATTGCAGTCTCAAGGGTGAGAGACCGATGCAAGTGCGGACTGTTATTCTGAATGATTGTGCTGCCGGAGAGTTGTGGCTGTTGCGCAGAGGCGCAGTTCCTGAGAAAATTAACGCAGGGGTGTTAATAAGTCCGGCTAATAAGCTGCTAATAAGCCCTGCTAATAAGTGTAATAAGCTGTCATTCAATATAAATGCCCCGTTTTGGGGCAGCCTGTAAATCTGCTAACTTGATTCAGGCAAGGAAAACTTTTTTTTTAGTCTCACCATCTTTGCAACCCATTAAAACTAGGTGCCCCATGTGGTACCACACTTATCTTCTTGAACGAACGCAGCAGATCTACACATATCTGTACGTGTATGTGAGGTATGCCGTTTGTCTAATTGCTTCATTATTGTCGTTATGATA
This sequence comes from Dermacentor silvarum, assembly GCF_013339745.2. Taxonomy (NCBI): domain Eukaryota; kingdom Metazoa; phylum Arthropoda; class Arachnida; order Ixodida; family Ixodidae; genus Dermacentor; species Dermacentor silvarum. Next base: position 25,747 of record NW_023606650.1, on the reverse strand, counting down.
GTGTGTCGAATAACTGAAAGCAGCCGTTTATAATATACAAGCTGCTTAGTTGAGCGGACAAACATTTGGGAATGGCATTACATTTATGTATGAAATATAGGATAAGCGTAACATGTTTTTCTCGGAAATCAGACTCGAGAATAATTTATTTTGTTTACACTCCTAGCAAAAAGACGAAGAACGCAGCCACCTGTCTTTTTTTTTTAATTCAAACAAATTTGTGGGTTTTACGTGGCAAACCACGATATGAGTATGAGGCACCCGATTTGGATTTCCCCACCTGGGGCTTTTTAACGTGCACCTAAATAGAAGTACACGAGTGTTTTCCATTTGTTCCCATCGAATTCCGCGACGGATTGAACCCGCGAGCTCCAGTTTAGCAGCGCAACGCCGTATATCCACTATACCGGGTGTTCGAAATTAAGGTTTAGGGGATTTTTAAAAATCTCCTGTGGCAGTTAGCACCATTCTCATTGATGAGCTGGGTTATTCGAAGAGGCGGACATTAGTAGCACGAGAATCGAAACACCTATTCAACTTATTAACAAAATTGATTAATGAACTTCTTAGTTAATTACTTTACGACACATATTGCAATTTACGAATTGTAGCCGGTGAGGTTGCAAAACGCATCCACTTGAAATGAATTTCCAGAATGACACCAGAATGACACCGACCGCGATAAATGACCCCGTACCCATTACTCCGCATTCTGTTACGCGAGTAAGGCGGAAACTTGAATAGAATGTTGCGCTGCAGTTTTTTTTTTTTTTTCAATAACAATGCTTCCCGTAAATCTGAGTACCCGCCGCGGGGGCTCAGTTAGCTAAGGCGTTGCGCTGCTGAGGACGAGTTCGCGGAATCGAATCCCGGCCGCGGCGGCCGCATTTCGATGGAGGCGAAATGCAAGAAGCCCGTGTGCTTGCGTTGTAGTGGACGTTAATGAACCCCAGGTGGTCAAAATTAATCCGGAGCCCTGCACTATGGCGTGCCTTATAATCAGAACTGGTTTTGGTACGTAAAAAACCCCAAAAGAAGAAAGAAATCTGAGTACAAGGTGCCGGATGGGGCAGATATGCTTTACTTGTTTGAAGCGGCAAGCAGGAAGGTTACATATGTTTCTCCGTTTGCGTTCCGCAAGACCTACTGATCGAAAACTATATGCGGAACAATACACACGAGAGATACATGCTGCTTGAAGAACGAGAAAAATATTTGTTCTCCAAAGGGAACCGTACAATAACATAGTAGAATGAAAGCCGACACTGCGGCCGCAATGCACGGGCAATCACCGAGCGGCATTAAAAAATAAAATGAAGAGAAAGAAAGGCATTTGTGCTTAAGACATATATACATGTCATATTCGATTATGAACACCATTTGAGAGGTCTGAACGCAAATACCAGCACGCGAAGTAGTGCGATTGACCCTGCCGAGCAGTATCGCCAGCAGTTTCCAACGGCGCGACCTTGATGCGTCCCAATCCAGTTCGATCGCAGCGCCGCCACAGTATTTTTCCACGTCGGGCGCCTCACTGCAAAGCATGCGCCGCCCCAGCCGCTCGTCCCACTCGACCATATTCTAGTACACTCTACCTTAACCAAGCCTTACTTATCACGGCGATAAGTACGAGAAAAGTTCTGCGATAAGTACAAGGTTGGTTCTTGAAACGCGTTAAGGGCTGTTCGCTGACTTAAGTCGTAAGTATAAGTATAAGTTTGGTTTGTGAATACGGCGGTAAGTCAGTCCTAGCCCTGACTCACATCAAAGTCTGGCCACCCTAGATTTGGACTAACTGCATCGCAATGCAGAAATGCGGGTTCTTACGGACCATCGGTTTGCAGCTCCTCTCATCGAGTCCACGTCGTGTTCGTTCGGAGTGTCGCTGGTGCCGTAAGTGCCGACGACTTGCGGTTCCGTCGACCTGACCGAGTACGTGGCTCGTGCCCCAGTAGCCGCCACTGACGTGTCAATTGCCTGGTTAGGCTTAACGAAGCGTTCTTCACCCTCCGTCGATCTGCGTGGCGACCCGGTGTCGCGGCGATTATCGTTGACCGGGCTCGGCCGAGGAAGTGGGGTTCTTGCAAAGAAGACCGGAACCACCGTGAGCAGCAGCAGCCGGTCCCAGGAGCCTCGCCCAGACGTCTCCGAGGTCTACAGCCACGCCTGGGCCTTGCCAGCGTCACGAGCTTCGTGGCTGGGCTCTCCGCACTCCCGTCATCAGAGCATAGTTGACGAAGTGACCTTCCAGTCCAAGAGCCACGTCTATAATGCTGCTTTGTTGCTTTTCCCTCGCGTGATTGCACGTCGGTTCGCGTGCCTTGAGCGCTCGCGGTGGTTTCGAACACTCTGCGATCTACTTAGTTCTCGTGTGCCGCCGGCATCTGAATCATGACAGTAAACTATTACAAAGCAGTCTTTTTACACTGCTGAAGATTTCATTAAAGTTGCGAGCATTACCAGATATATCTTTAAGGAAGCATTAAAGAGGAACACCAAATTCGTTCAGACTAATAAAGCATTCTTGAAAGCCCTGTATTCAATAATTTTGTGACAATTGGTCACTATTGCAAGCAAATGAAGGCCAACGTTTTATTTCTTACATTTTAGGAATGTATATAATTCATAAAACCCCATCATTCACTACTGCCACACTATAACTTTACTAGAAAAGAAACAGACTTACATTACATACAATATAAAAGCAACAGCGCTAAGTATTACACTCGGGGGCGGATCCAGGTTTTTTCTGAGGGGGGGGGGGGGGGGTCAGCTTCGGTCAATGATGATGATGATGATAGTAGCCTTTCTTATTTACTGAAATCTACCGTTTTTTCTCGCGATAAACCCGCATTTTATACGGCTAGAGCAACACCTGTAGCCCGCCGTGGTGGCTCAGTCAGCTCAGGCGTTGAGCACGAGATCGCGGGATCGAATCCCGGCCGCGGCGGCCGCATTTCGGTAGAGGCGAAATGCAAAAACGCCCGTGTCCTTGCGTTGTAGTGCAGGTTAAAGAACCCCAGGTGGCCAAAATTAATCCGGAGCCTTCCACTACGGCGTGCCCCATAACAGTAGCGCACCCAGGATCTCTGCCAGGGGGGTTGACAGTTTGCCTTAGTTTGCCAATACCATCTAAACAGCCCTAATTTGAGTTTCTTCACGGTAAATTGTAAAAAAATGCGCTTTTTGCGCAAGTTTGCGAGTGTGCAAACGATTGCGCGTCTTTCATGTAAGTTGCAGTACTCAAAAGGCGCAAGGAAAGAAAAAGGGTCAAACAAAAGGGGGGTTAACTCGGCCTCAGGGGGAGGGGGGGGGTTACGACCCCCGAATCCCCCCCCCCGTCGGTGCGCCACTGCCCCATAATCAGAACTCGTTTCGGCACGTAAAACCCCAGAAAGAGGAAGAAGACCTGTGACGAAGCCAGGTATCGGTTTCTCCGAGCTTATAGGAAAAGGACGTTACCCAATACAGCCATGTGCTTGGCGGCTGTGCCTGATAATACAGGATGTTCAAAACTAAGCTTTATGGTTTTTTTAAAATTAGGCACACGCGAAGACCAGCTGTGCAAATAAGTTATGTGGCTAGGGGGGCACAAAGTGAGATGATCATTATCGCTGTGCGCGCCCAATTAACTAAAATTGAACAACTATTTTTTGTTGACTGCAGTAGGTCGGTATGTTTGTATTGAAAACTTAAGAGACAGTCGTGTTTCTACACAGTATCAGTCGGAAGAATTATTCTAGCGTGTTCGTGCTCGGAGATATCCGACTCCAAATCTCAATTGTCGTACTGCGCAGAGTTATCGAGTCGACGCGAGAGCGGCTTATGCTTTGCGTTGCTGTGGAAGGGAGGCATTTTGAACATTTTTAGGGCATTGACATCTTGATGAGTGAAGTGTTGTCATGAGATTTGTATTTCACAACACCAAACTTAAAGCGGCAGTATGGAATATTCGTTAGCATAGCTAAAAGGTTTCTGCTGTTGATGGTGCCGTTGTTACTCTTGATTTCAACAAAACTTACAATACTTGGAAATCAGCAGTCACTTTATTTGCGTAGCCCAGGCAAGGACCATGCCCGGTCGTCTAGTCACGATTACGCACGCGTACTGCCCTCCGGCTTCTCCGCTCGCGCCATTATCTCGGCATGGCAGCTGCCGCCATCTTTACAGGCTGCGCGGTCGCGTGTTACGACAGCGGTTACGGGTTCTTCGATTTTTTTTTTTCACCAGCCGTGAGGGGAAGGGGGACAGTTATCGTCTTTGCCAATGCCTCCGCCTCGTTGTCAGACTAAATGCCGCACGCAACAGCGGTGTCACATCAGGGAGGAGCTTTGCGCCGATCCTCACTCTCTTGCAAGTTGCATGCGTAATCATGGGAACACAATTAAAATTTGGAGTTGGATATCTCGGAGCACAGACATGCTAGAAGAATTCTTCCAAGTGAAACTGTGTAGAAACACAACTGCCTTTAACTTTTGAATACAAACGTACACACTTACTGCAGTCAATAAAAAGTTAATTATTCGATTTTAGTTAATTTGGCTGCTAACAGCGATAATTATCATCTCACTTTGTGTCCCCCTGGCCACGTAACTTATTTGCGCAGATGGTCTTCACGTGCCTGCCAGTGTCTAATTTTAAGAAAACCATAAAACTTAATTTTGAACACCCGGTATATCTAAGCCTGTATTGTTTCTTAAAATAAAATTTGGGATGATCTTTTGCAGGTTCGTTATAAATGCGTAAGCACGGGTCCGTCTTTGGAGTTCTGTTGGGACACCTTGATTTCCTTAAGAAGATTCTTTGTTTTCGGCTGATACACCTTCGTTTGATTTGGAGGACTAACTCCCCTATTCTCAAACAGCCCTTGACTCGAAGCTCTTCCTCCACTCCACCTTGTTGAGCACAGCGGCTCCTCTCGACTGATAAAGACGCGACAATTCTAAAGAATTCCCGTGAATGATCATGAAGCTCAGTGACAACTTCTTTGGAGGGATGGCGGTGCTATATTTCCTCTTGAGTCGAGGTGTTGCGTTGACTACAGGAACGTTCTTGAATACGGCCGTAACGCTACGCTGCAACGCGGCAACCACTACGCTGGTTGTTTACGATATGCGAATCACCGCGTATGAAGACTCGCGACGCCACCTACAAGAATAACGATGTGGCGTAGTAGCCGAGAGCGCAAGCCAGCGTTTTCATGTTTTGTTTCTCACGCGACGTCACGCGTCGTTTTATCATTGATTGTACCGAATTGAGAATGGAGGAGCCACCTACTGTAGAACAGCATCGCACTCTTTTTTCACACTACAAGGGATGCTACACAATAAAGTTCTTATTTGGAATTTTGCCCAATGGTGCAGTGACTTTGTGTCGGAGGTCGAGCTTCGGACACACACATAACTCTAGAGTGAGGCTTTCTCAATAGAATTGAGCCAGAAGATGTATTAGCCGACAAAGGTTTTCCTGGCATAAAAGCACCAGTGGAAGGGAACAAGGGCATTGTTGTCTTGCCTCCTTTCTCGAAAGAACACATGCAATTTACATATGATGAGCTCCAACAAACTTACCACTTTGCACAGGTGTGCATCCATGTTGAATGAACTATCCAGCATATAAAAATGTTTAATGTTATTAATTTCCGTGCACCTAATGACCTCGTTCCTTATGTGAGTGACATCATGCGCATGTGTTGCATCCTTGTGAATCTGCAACCTCCAATTCTTAACACACAAAAACGTGACCATTCATAGACGTGTAGTAGGATATTGTGCTGCCCATTGTGAATTAAGAAATGAACCTTTTCACACCTTCAGCTTATATGAGGTGTTAATGTACATGCTACGATAAATGAAGAATTTCACGAAAGTTTACTGCTTCATATTGAAACTCTGTGGCGTGCAAAGGTTCATCTTTATCTGTTGTATATGCATTTGCAGGTAATTCAGGACAGCATTAGTCTTTTTACCAATATTTATCACGTATGGAACCATTGCATGAAATCTCAGGCGCATATTGCAAATGGTACTTAATTGTGAGAGCTAGGCTCATCATTGTTTTTATGTACAGATTTTTATGGGAACTATGTTGACTTCGAGGATTTTCACTTTGGCAATAACAGTGGAACATGCCGTAGCCTTCGGCAGAAATGCACATGTGTACTTAAATTGGATGCACATTAGAAAACCCAGGGAGTCAAAAGCTTGGAGGATGCTTAAACTTCGCCTTTAAGGATGGAATGCGATAGCATTTAAAGATCTGACTGCTTCTCGCGCTTCCCAGTAACTGCAGCATATGTAACCGTAACGTTTACCGGGAAGCGCTGGTGGCGAATGCCATGCAAGAAGGCAAGCTTTCTGGCAGAAACACGGCCATTTTAAGTAGTAGGTTTGTGGCCTGTAAGCAACACCAGGCAGATCACTAGCAAGCTACCAATGGCTTTGTGGAACTCATGGACACTTCTCATCAGGTTTGAAACAGGGTTGTACATTGCCTTTTCTCTACATTACCTGTGCGATATCACTGCAGCTGGAGATTTTTTGTTTCTTTCTCCTCAGACAGTGCTTTTAAAGAAAGCTAGTCACTTGCTATAATTCTTTACATATTTGTCCTAACCCAACAAATAATGTTGCTTATCTTTCAGCATTGGCCCAAGACATTTATCCAGAAACCCCGCATTCCAGTTTTAAGAAACAGAATTTGTGCCCAATTTGCGAAAATTCAACTTCATGTTGGTGAAGTTCCTTGTCATGTTTGATAATCTTTTTGGCATCTGTAACCAGTGTATCAGCATTAACTGTGAGCTGTGTTGTGTGCAAGGACGTGATAGCTGTTCTTACATTGCATTTGTGTTTGAGAAGTACAGGATCTCATTGCTTTTATTGACCTTTACGTATCTGCCAAGTCTACTCTACCAAATTTCTGTAACATTTAGAGATTTTACAAAGCTTATGTCAACCTTTATAATAAATTCTGTACGCTGATATGTTTCACTCGTCAGTCTGGGACCTGTTGATGGTAGAAGAATACCAGAGGAACCTGTTTTGCAATAGTTTATTCAGACAAAATGGGCACCCACAAAATCGGTTTCTGTGACCTAAAACCAATGTGTCATCGATAAATCCCTGCCTTTGTTTAAATTATCCTTAAAGTGTGCTTGTGAGACCTTTAAGTGTGGTTGTTTCTCACAGAACATTTTTTCAAGGCAAACCTAAAAAAGGAGATATGTGCCATCTCTACTCTCCCTAGTGTTATGTCGGCAAGATTTTAAAGAATTCTAATGTTGAAAGATTGGCAGGTATTCCTTTATTTTAGGTGAACTTTGATTACATGGCTCTGTTCTCTGAAGATGCCTGTTGGCAGCTGTGTCCTGTGTAATTTTGTTTTCAACTACAACTAAAAATATCACTTATTAGCTTGCACTGAGAACTAAACAAACATCAGTGTGCTTTACGTATTTATATGCATGCATGTCTCATTAACGTGGAAATTTAGATGCCACACACGCACTATATCACATTGAAACGGGTTATCCTTTTGACAGATCTAGTAAAGTCGTGCTCATACACTTGGTTTTAAACTTGCCATTTTTGCTTCTTTAAGAATGAGCCTAGTCTGTTCATCTCAGATGGGACGGTGTCGAATTAAGAGAATTTTAAGAAAACATAGCTCCAGTCTAAAGAAGGCATGTGGCTGGCTCTGCATTGTAGCACACATGGTTGTGAGCCGTTGTTTCAGAAATGCTTTGTTGAGTGGAGATACAGAGATGAACTCACTAGGCTGATTCCTGAAGCAGCAACAAAAGCAAACTTAAAACGAAGTGTATGAGCATGTCTACACTTGTGTTGCCAAAAAATACCTATTTTAGTGCAATATACATGCATATAAATATGAGCACCTGTCTCTAATAAAGCATTTCATGAGAATTGTGAGTGTCTACTTGCCGAGTTACGCATTTAGTGGAGGGCAGAATGATAACACCGACCAAGGTACTTCAAAAAATATGTAAAGTAGAAATATTCCATCTTCGGAATATATTCAGCCAGGAAGCTGTCGTCACGGTCGGCATGAGTTATTGTACTCTGGTTGCTCGAGTAAAGAAAAGGAAAGCATGGTTGAGCATTAATATGTACAACATGAGCTGCACCTGTGTGAAATATGCATGAGTGCTCTTTAGAGTAAGTCGCCCATTTACATAACGGATGTATGGGACAAGGCTAATTTATTTCACATGATCAATAAGTGGACTGTCGCATAGTGAAAATGGACACTTGATCTCGACTAAATGAATCGCGCCGCTGAAATCAATGATGCCATCTGGGCTGCAGCACAACCACGGTTGTTTCACTGATATGACAAGCACAACCTGCAACAAACAAAACATATATGGTTTCCATGCATTGGTGGAAGTTGTACAGATTGGATACCTTATGTATGAGAAGTCCCATAGATATTGAGAGTTCTTCCCTTGAAGTTTCTTCGGTGTTCTTTCCTGCATGCAGAAAATGTTCATAATAACCTGCACTGCAATAAAAATACTGCTAATAAGATGCTTGCGTTTCGCAAACGCTGGTGGAGAATAGTCTTTGCTATCTTTTGCATGTGTGCTTGCAAATTGCTCTCAGCACCTACTGAGAGCAATATATAAAGAAGGAATGGTAGGGAGGCTAATCATAGTGCCCATATAGCTTATTTTAATTCTTACCATATGAAGTTGCAGCTGTAGAGAACTTCGGTGCAGCTACTGCTTCGGCAAGGTGATCAAAATCACTTCCCCTCGTCTTCACCTTGTGGGCACTGGAGCTTGTGAGGTGGATGCGGCACTATTTGTGTCATCTGGAAGGAAACACGTATCAGTTCAAACATGAAACACATCTATTTAAAAATGCGAAGTATATGTTAATAAAAAATTGTCGAACCTGCCCCACGGCAGCCTGGCCCTTGGTGATTGTGGCTATCTCTAATATTTTGGTCAATGCTTTTTTTGACCAATTTTTTGTAGAACATTTTTTCAAGCATAGACATCTTTGACGCCATGTCTTCTCTTTAGAATAAAAGGAGAGGTCGAAGTGACCCTTAGTACACTGTGTAGGCTGCCCTCCTTATCTAGTATCTTTCTTAACATCTCTCGGTCAGAGCTGTCGTCTGCGTCTGCTAGCTGTGCCGTCGCCGACACTTGCACCATGTTCCTGCGTTTCTCGAGCTCCTTAACGGCACAGTTTATACCCGAAAACTTCGAGAAAGGAGCTGTGGGGCTCACCATCTGCAGAATGGGTTTTCGCGAAGGTCGGCCGGACAATTAATCGCATCATTCGGTGGTGAAGTCGCATCACACACCCACGAAAAAAAACGAAAAAAAAGTTTAGCTTTTCTTGCTGTAACCCTTAGTACACTGCGTAGGCTGCCCTCCTTATCTAGTATCTTAACATCTCTCGGTCAGAGCTGTCGTCTGCGTCTGCTAGCTGTGCCGTCGCCGACACCTGCACCATGTCCTTGCGTTTCTCGAGCTCCTTAACGGCACAATTTATACCTGAAAACTTCGAGAAAGGAGCTGTGGGGCTCACCATCTGCAGAATGGGTTTTCGCGAAGGTCGGCCGGACAATTAATCGCATCATTCAGTGGTGAAGTCGCATCACACACCCACGAAAAAAAACGAAAAAAAAAAAGGTTTAGCTTTTCTTGCTGTAACCCTTAGTACACTGTGTAGGCTGCCCTCCTTATCTAGTATCTTAACATCTCTCGGTCAGAGCTGTCGTCTGCGTCTGCTAGCTGTGCCGTCGCCGACACCTGCACCATGTCCTTGCGTTTCTCGAGCTCCTTAACGGCACAATTTATACCTGAAAACTTCGAGAAAGGAGCTGTGGGGCTCACCATCTGCAGAATGGGTTTTCGCGAAGGTCGGCCGGACAATTAATCGCATCATTCAGTGGTGAAGTCGCATCACACACCCACGAAAAAAAACGAAAAAAAAAAGTTTAGCTTTTCTTGCTGTAACCCTTAGTACACTGTGTAGGCTGCCCTCCTTATCTAGTATCTTTCTTAACATCTCTCGGTCAGAGCTGTCGTCTGCGTCTGCTAGCTGTGCCGTCGCCGACACCTGCACCACGTCCCTGCGTTTCTCGAGCTCCTTAACGGCACAATTTATAGCCGAAAACTTCGAGAAAGGAGCTGTGGGGCTCACCATCTGCAGAATGGGTTTTCGCGAAGGTCGGCCGGACAATTAATCGCATCATTCAGTGGTGAAGTCGCATCACACACCCACGAAAAAAAACGAAAAAAAAGTTTGGCTTTTCTTGCTGTAACCCTTAGTACACTGTGTAGGCTGCCCTCCTTATCTAGTATCTTAACATCTCTCGGTCAGAGCTGTCGTCTGCGTCTGCTAGCTGTGCCGTCGCCGACACCTGCACCACGTCCCTGCGTTTCTCGAGCTCCTTAATGGCACAGTTTATACCCGAAAACTTCGAGAAAAGAGCTGTGGGGCTCACCATCTGCAGAATGGGTTTTCGCGAAGGTCGGCCGGACAATTAATCGCATCATTCAGTGGTGAAGTCGCATCACACACCCACGAAAAAAAACGAAAAAAAAAGGTTTAGCTTTTCTTGCTGTAACCCTTAGTACACTGTGTAGGCTGCCCTCCTTATCTAGTATCTTAACATCTCTCGGTCAGAGCTGTCGTCTGCGTCTGCTAGCTGTGCCGTCGCCGACACCTGCACCATGTCCCTGCGTTTCTCGAGCTCCTTAACGGCACAGTTTATACCCGAAAACTTCGAGAAAAGAGCTGTGGGGCTCACCATCTGCAGAATGGGTTTTCGCGAAGGTCGGCCGGACAATTAATCGCATCATTCAGTGGTGAAGTCGCATCACACACCCACGAAAAAAAACGAAAAAAAAAAAAGTTTAGCTTTTCTTGCTGTACCCCTTAGTACACTGTGTAGGCTGCCCTCCTTATCTAGTATCTTTCTTAACATCTCTCGGTCAGAGCTGTCGTCTGCGTCTGCTAGCTGTGCCGTCGCCGACACCTGCACCACGTCCCTGCGTTTCTCGAGCTCCTTAACGGCACAGTTTATACCCGAAAACTTCGAGAAAAGAGCTGTGGGGCTCACCATCTGCAGAATGGGTTTTCGCGAAGGTCTGCCGGACAATTAATCGCATGATTCAGTGGTGAAGTCGCATCACACACCCACGAAAAAAAACAAAAAAAACGTTTAGCTTTTCTTGCTGTAACCCTTAGTACACTGTGTAGGCTGCCCTCCTTATCTAGTATCTTTCTTAACATCTCTCGGTCAGAGCTGTCGTCTGCGTCTGCTAGCTGTGCCGTCGCCGACACCTGCACCATGTCCCTGCGTTTCTCGAGCTCCTTAACGGCACAATTTATACCCGAAAACTTCGAGAAAGGAGCTGTGGGGCTCACCATCTGCAGAATGGGTTTTCGCGAAGGTCGGCCGGACAATTAATCGCATCATTCAGTGGTGAAGTCGCATCACACACCCACGAAAAAAAAACGAAAAAAAAAAGGTTTAGCTTTTCTTGCTGTAGCCCTTAGTACACTGTGTAGGCTGCCCTCCTTATCTAGTATCTTAACATCTCTCGGTCAGAGCTGTCGTCTGCGTCTGCTAGCTGTGCCGTCGCCGACACCTGCACCACGTCCCTGCGTTTCTCGAGCTCCTTAACGGCACAATTTATACCCGAAAACTTCGAGAAAAGAGCTGTGGGGCTCACCATCTGCAGAATGGGTTTTCGCGAAGGTCGGCCGGACAATTAATCGCATCATTCAGTGGTGAAGTCGCATCACACACCCACGAAAAAAAAATGAAAAAAAAGTTTAGCTTTTCTTGCTGTAACCCTTAGTACACTGTGTAGGCTGCCCTCCTTATCTAGTACCCCGCAGGGGCGTCTGCGCAAGCAGGCGTTTGGTGAGTTGCGCCACCACGTACCCGAGCACACGAGGGTTGGACCCTCCCGCGTGTAGCCGTGCGCGGCTTAGCCGTGTCCGGGGAAAGGGGGATCCTGGGGGTTGAGCCGATGCCGGGTGCTTGGACCTTTACGGCCCCCCGGCGGAGGCAACACACTCCTTTGGCCTCTGCTTCACGTAGACGGCACCCTCGGACTGACCCACCCGGGGGAAATCGGTAGTTGCCTTTTCCTGTCTCTCTCTCCAATCTTCGTCTTTCTCTCTCGCCTTTTCATCTTTCCTGTCTTCTACTATCTTCTATATTACTTCCGATCTTCTTGGCAGCGAGGGTTAACCCTGTGTGAGTGGCCGACCTAGGTTATCTCATATTCGGTTATAGTGGTGACGTACGGCTGGCGTGCGCAGGACTTGTTTTTATAAGACCTGTGGCGTCCCCTTGTTGGGCTCCACGGTGGGCGGCTGGCGTTACTGCCGAAAACTGCAAATTTTTTATGGATAGTTCCTTTCCCAAACTCTCCGATCGCCTCAGAAACGAGGGCGCACCGAAGAAGTATTTAAATTTTTTGGTCGCAACACTGAGAACTTTCCCCGATATCAAGTAATACACTGTGAGAAACCAGGAAAGACAACGAGAATGATCTCGCCTTTCCTCGTTTCCAAAAGTCTAACTCAGACAATTGGGCCAGGCTATAAGGCAACCAGACTAGCAAGTGGTGACCTTCTTCTGGAACTTCACGACAAAAAGCAACATGACAAACTATCTAACCTAGTGTCTCTCGGGGACATACCCGTTTCAGTTACCCCACACCGCACCATGAACACCATCCGCGGTGTGATTTCCGATGATGATCTCATGGAGCTGACCGAAGCTGAACTTCTGGAAGAATGGAAAGAACAAAACGTTATCAATGTAAAACGAATCAGAATGAGGCGTGATGGTAAAGAAATTGACACGAAGCATCTAATACTCACATTCGGTTCCAGTGTGCTGCCAGAAACCATCGAGGCAGGTTATATTAAACTCAGAGTAAGGCCGTACATCCCCAACCCTCTCCGTTGCTTTAAATGCCAAAGATTTGGCCACAGTTCACAGAACTGCCGAGGCCGTCAGACCTGTGCAAAATGCAGTGCGAATGAACATCTCTCTGAATCATGTGAAAACTCTCTCCACTGTGTGAACTGTGATGGGGAGCACGCCGCATACTCGCGGTCGTGCCCTACCTGGAAAAGAGAAAAAGAAATAGTAACAATCAAAGTAAAGGACAACATATCATTCAAGGAGGCACGTAGGCGGGTATCATACCTGCCCAAGAACACCTTTGCCGATGTGGCGCGTCAGGGGGCAGCAACACAACGGTTTCCGGCGGCTGTCCGGCTCACACGCGGTGAGCTGCCAGCGACGCCATCCGCCCCCTCGGCGGCTGCAGCTAACACTGCTCCGCCATCTCAGAACACGGGGCCATCGACCTCCAGGCTGGTGGCCTCCAGGGCCTCGTCCCTCGAGGCGAGGCCTTCTCGTCAAACAAACCGCTCGCAAGAGCGCGTGTCCAGCGCCTCGCAAGAGGCTATGGACACAGCAACCAGCCAGACGGCGCCACTAGCGCCTAAGGAGCCGCGAGAGTCTCGCGATCGCTCCAAACAAGAAAAAAACCGCATCACGGCGCCCGGAAAGGGCTCTGTGAAGTAATTCCTCTTTCTTAACACACAGCACAAAAACCACATTCAACATGGATACACAAATATTACAGTGGAATGTCCGAGGACTCCTCCATAATCTCGATGACATCAAAGAACTCCTACATAAGTATAATCCAAAGGTGCTGTGTGTCCAAGAAACACACCTCAAACACACGCAAACAAGTTTTCTCCGGCAATACGCCATTTTTCGTAAAGACCGCGATGACACAGTCGTGTCTTCCGGTGGTGTGGCTATTGTAGTCGACAGAGGTATTGCCTGCCGGGAACTAAAGCTTCGTACGCCCCTAGAGGCAGTTGCTGTCCGAGGGGTGTTGTTTGACAAGCTGGTCACTGTCAGCTCTATATACATCCCTCCCAATTATCAACTACATAAAACCGAATTCCAAAACTACATAAATGAACTTCCGGAGCCATATATAGTTGTCGGAGATTTCAACGCACATAACACTTTGTGGGGAGACTCACGTTGCGATGCGAGAGGTCGCCTAATTGAAAATTTTCTGTTCTCTTCAGGCGCATCATTACTTAACAAGAAAGAGCCTACGTATTACAGCGATACACATAACACATATTCATCCATTGACCTAAGTATAGCATCGAGTACACTAATGCCATACCTGGAGTGGTCCGTTCTCAAGAACCCCTTTGGGAGCGACCACTTCCCAATTATGCTAGGCTTAACAGAACAAGATAGATGCTCGCCACACGTTCCCCGATGGAAGCTTGACTCGGCTAACTGGGAACTTTTTCGACAAATAACATATTTAGGCCGGGATGACATTGCCTCCTTTAACATAGACGATGCTGTGGCGTATATAACAGGTTTTATCATTGACGCTGCTGAAAGGTGCATACAACAATCTAATGGACTGGCTAATAAGCGTCGCCTGCCATGGTGGAACGAGGAATGCCAAAATGCACGTAAAAAGCAAAACAAAGCCTGGGGATTGCTTCGCAACTCCCCAACAGCTGAAAACCTGATAAATTTTAAGCAAGCAAAGTCGCAGGGCAGGAGAACGCGCAGACGTGCTAAAAGAGAGAGTTGGGAAAAGTACATCTCCAGCATAAATTCGTACACCGATGAAACGAAAGTCTGGAATAGGGTAAATAAACTAATAGGCCGGGAGTCACATCCCCTACCCTTAGTAAGTAGCCAAGGTGATAGCCTGGAAGACCAGGCGGATTGTCTAGGTGAACACTTTGAATATGTATCAAGTGAATCGCACTATACAGAAACTTTCCTGAAGTTCAAAGAACGCGAAGAGCGGCAGCCCCTTAACCGCAAAGGTTCTTCGAGTGAGGCTTACAATCGACCATTTACCTTAGCCGAACTTAAAGCATCTCTCACATGTTGCAACAATTCGGCGCCAGGTGGCGATCGTATTATGTATGAAATGGTTAGATACCTACACCCTGAAACACTGAAAACACTCCTGTCTCTTTTTAATGCCATGTGGGCGGCTGGGTGTATCCCGTCCTCATGGAAAGAAGCCATAGTCATCCCGATACTTAAACAAGGCAAAGACCCGTCCTTAGCCAGCAGCTACAGGCCAATAGCTCTAACGAGCTGCCTGTGCAAGCTGTATGAAAAAATGATAAACCGGCGTTTAATCAGTTTCCTAGAAAATAACAAAATACTAGACCCCTTCCAGTGTGGCTTCCGAGAAGGTAGGTCGACAATAGACCACCTTGTTCGCATCGAGGCAAACATCAGAGATGCATTTATTCATAAACAGTTTTTACTTTCTGTATTTATAGATTTAGAGAAAGCGTACGACACGACATGGCGCTTCGGAATTCTGCGAGATCTTTCTGTGATGGGGGTCCGCGGAAATATGTTAAACACAGTCGAAAGCTACTTGTCTAACCGCACGTTTCGCGTAAGAGTGGGCAATGTTTTATCTAGAACATTCACCCAGGAGGCTGGCGTGCCGCAAGGGGGTGTACTTAGTTGCACACTCTTCATTGTAAAAATGAACTCCCTGCATACAGTGATTCCACGCAGCATGTTTTATTCTGTGTACGTCGATGATGTGCAGATAGGTTTCAAATCATGTAACATCGCTATCTGTGAACGACAGGTGCAGCTTGGATTAAACAAATTGTCTAAATGGGCGGATGTAAATGGGTTCAAAATAAACGCACAGAAAAGTACATGCATACTCTTCTCAAACAAAAGAGGTGTGACACCGGTACCAAATCTCACGATCAATCGAGAGGAACTATCCGTGAGCAGTGAACACAAATTCCTGGGCATAATTCTGGACTCTAAGCTTACCTTCATCCCCCATCTTAAATATCTGAAGACAAAGTGTCTGAAGACTATGAACCTTTTAAAAATTCTCTCGCACACAACATGGGGTAGTGATCGAAAATGCCTCCTAAACTTGTACAACAGTCTTGTCCGCTCGCGCCTTGATTACGGAGCTATAGTTTATAACTCCGCAACGCCAAGTGCATTAAAAATACTAGACCCCATTCACCATTTGGGTATCCGCCTCGCGACCGGTGCTTTCCGAACAAGCCCGATCCAGAGTCTCTATGTAGAGTCGAACCAGTGGTCACTCCATCTGCAGCGTTCATATAGCAGTTTCGTATATTTTCTGACAGTACAAGCAAACAACGAACATCCTTCTTATTCCACCATAAACGATATGACCGCTGCTGCACTCTTCCATAACCGACCTGCAGCGAGGAAACCGTTTTCTTTACGTGTAAGGAATCTTAGTGAGCAAATGGGTGTTCCAGTGCTTGAACATCGTCCTATGGCTCCT
Source organism: Dermacentor silvarum (assembly GCF_013339745.2). Taxonomy (NCBI): domain Eukaryota; kingdom Metazoa; phylum Arthropoda; class Arachnida; order Ixodida; family Ixodidae; genus Dermacentor; species Dermacentor silvarum. Next base: position 9,363 of record NW_023606650.1, on the reverse strand, counting down.
GCTAAATTGTTACCGCCGTGGCAGTGGCAGATCATAGAGTGCGACACATCGTTCGTAGAGGTCACGAAAGACGCTCCAGAGGCGCACATTAAAATGCATTTCCTAGAGCTTCAATCCAAGTACTCGTGTACAGAGTTTTACACGGACGCTTCTAGGTCACATGCCGGGGTTTATTATGCAGCCGTCGGCCCATCTTTTTCGGAATCCGGTGTGCTCCACCCGGAAACAAGTATCTTTACGGCTGAGGCCTATGCACTATTGTCAACTGTGAAGCATATAACGAAAACAAAACTTGAAAAAACAGTTATATTTACAGACTCTCTAAGCGTTGTGAAAGCCCTGATGTCACTCGGCAAACACAAAAATCCTGTACTCATTGAGCTCTATTCCACTCTATGCAGAGCGTATATATCCTACCAGCATGTCATTATATGCTGGGTGCCGGGCCATAGAGGCATTGAGGGTAATGTGCGAGCTGATCAAATGGCCACATCAGCTGCATTGCACACTAGTAATCCTACAGTAGCTGTTCCTGCAACAGACTTGAAGCCTTTCTTGCGAAAGAAGCTACGAAGCCACTGGCAACGCTTGTGGGACGCTGAAACAAATAATAAACTTCACATGATTAAACCACAGTTAGGTTTCTGGCCCTCAGCTACGAAAACACGACGAATTGATGTCCTATTCTGTCGTCTCAGAATAGGACACACGTACGGCACCCACAATTTTTTGCTCACTGGTGATGAACCACCAACCTGTGGTAGATGTGGTGAGAGGCTGACCGTCCTCCATGTCCTCGTGGAGTGTCGTGAAGCCGAAGCCGAGAGAAGGAAACATTTTCCTGTAGCATACCGCTACAATATCCCTCTGCATCCCATGCTGTTTATTGGTGAAGAACCGCTTTTTAATGCCAAAGCAGTCCTCGATTTTTTTAATGATGTTGTGCTACATGTTATTAGCCCAATAAGTTCGTAGCGCATCCTCTCTCCAGAGGATGTTGCTGTGATAGTTTTTTATAGCACATGCCTCCAGGCCCTTGTGGTTCAAGGGCTCTGTTTAGGTAGTAGTGCTTCTTGCCAATTACTGTATCTTAAATATTTTAAATGTATAATTCTTCTTTCTGAATGCATTCCTCATTTCATAGTACACATCATTAGTCATTGCCATGATTTTAGTAAATGTATATTTTACGCACTTTACAGCGATTATTTTTAGGCCCCTTTACAGCCCCGTCACATCTACTTCTCAGAATTCATCACTTCACTGCGAACTAACAAACACTGGCATGGCGCTCTTTGGCCACACCTGGCCCTTGCGCCACTAAACCACACACATTCATTCATTCATTCTCCTTATCTAGTATCTTTCTTAACATCTCTCGGTCAGAGCTGTCGTCTGCGTCTGCTAGCTGTGCCGTCGCCGACACCTGCACCATGTCCCTGCGTTTCTCGAGCTCCTTAACGGCACAATTTATACCCGAAAACTTCGAGAAAGGAGCTGTGGGGCTCACCATCTGCAGAATGGGTTTTCACGAAGGTCGGCCGGACAATTAATCGCATCATTCAGTGGTGAAGTCGCATCACACACCCACGAAAAAAAAAGGTTTAGCTTTTCTTGCTGTAACCCTTAGTACACTGTGTAGGCTGCCCTCCTTATCTAGTATCTTAACATCTCTCGGTCAGAGCTGTCGTCTGCGTCTGCTAGCTGTGCCGTCGCCGACACCTGCACCATGTCCCTGCGTTTCTCGAGCTCCTTAACGGCACAGTTTATACCCGAAAACTTCGAGAAAAGAGCTGTGGGGCTCACCATCTGCAGAATGGGTTTTCGCGAAGGTCGGCCGGACAATTAATCGCATCATTCAGTGGTGAAGTCGCATCACACACCCACGAAAAAAAACGAAAAAAAAGTTTAGCTTTTCTTGCTGTAACCCTTAGTACACTGTGTAGGCTGCCCTCCTTATCTAGTATCTTTCTTAACATCTCTCGGTCAGAGCTGTCGTCTGCGTCTGCTAGCTGTGCCGTCGCCGACACCTGCACCATGTCCCTGCGTTTCTCGAGCTCCTTAACGGCACAATTTATACCCGAAAACTTCGAGAAAGGAGCTGTGGGGCTCACCATCTGCAGAATGGGTTTTCGCGAAGGTCGGCCGGACAATTAATCGCATCATTCAGTGGTGAAGTCGCATCACACACCCACGAAAAAAAACGAAAAAAAAAAGTTTAGCTTTTCTTGCTGTAACCCTTAGTACACTGTGTAGGCTGCCCTCCTTATCTAGTATCTTAACATCTCTCGGTCAGAGCTGTCGTCTACGTCTGCTAGCTGTGCCGTCGCCGACACCTGCACCATGTCGCTGCGTTTCTCGAGCTCCTTAACGGCACAGTTTATACGCGAAAACTTCGAGAAAAGAGCTGTGGGGCTCACCATCTGCAGAATGGGTTTTCGCGAAGGTCGGCCGGACAATTAATCGCATCATTCAGTGGTGAAGTCGCATCACACACCCACGAAAAAAAACGAAAAAAAAAGTTTAGCTTTTCTTGCTGTAACCCTTAGTACACTGTGTAGGCTGCCCTCCTTATCTAGTATCTTAACATCTCTCGGTCAGAGCTGTCGTCTGCGTCTGCTAGCTGTGCCGTCGCCGACACCTGCACCATGTCCCTGCGTTTCTCGAGCTCCTTAACGGCACAGTTTATACCCGAAAACTTCGAGAAAAGAGCTGTGGGGCTCACCATCTGCAGAATGGGTTTTCGCGAAGGTCGGCCGGACAATTAAACGCATCATTCAGTGGTGAAGTCGCATCACACACCCACGAAAAAAAACGAAAAAAAAGGTTTAGCTTTTCTTGCTGTAACCCTTAGTACACTGTGTAGGCTGCCCTCCTTATCTAGTATCTTAACATCTCTCGGTCAGAGCTGTCGTCTGCGTCTGCTAGCTGTGCCGTCGCCGACACCTGCACCATGTCCCTGCGTTTCTCGAGCTCCTTAACGGCACAATTTATACTCGATTCTTCGAGAAAGGAGCTGTGGGGCTCCCCATCTGCAGAATGGGTTTTCGCGAAGGTCGGCCGGACAATTAATCGCATCATTCAGTGGTGAAGTCGCATCACACACCCACGAAAAAAAACGAAAAAAAAAGGTTTAGCTTTTCTTGCTGTAACCCTTAGTACACTGTGTAGGCTGCCCTCCTTATCTAGTATCTTAACATCTCTCGGTCAGAGCTGTCGTCTGCGTCTGCTAGCTGTGCCGTCGCCGACACCTGCACCATGTCCCTGCGTTTCTCGAGCTCCTTAACGGCACAATTTATACCCGAAAACTTCGAGAAAGGAGCTGTGGGGCTCACCATCTGCAGAATGGGTTTTCGCGAAGGTCGGCCGGACAATTAATCGCATCATTCAGTGGTGAAGTCGCATCACACACCCACGAAAAAAAACGAAAAAAAAAAAGTTTAGCTTTTCTTGCTGTAACCCTTAGTACACTGTGTAGGCTGCCCTCCTTATCTAGTATCTTTCTTAACATCTCTCGGTCAGAGCTGTCGTCTGCGTCTGCTAGCTGTGCCGTCGCCGACACCTGCACCACGTCACTGCGTTTCTCGAGCTCCTTAACGGCACAATTTATAGCCGAAAACTTCGAGAAAGGAGCTGTGGGGCTCACCATCTGCAGAATGGGTTTTCGCGAAGGTCGGCCGGACAATTAATCGCATCATTCAGTGGTGAAGTCGCATCACACACCCACGAAAAAAAACGAAAAAAAAGTTTGGCTTTTCTTGCTGTAACCCTTAGTACACTGTGTAGGCTGCCCTCCTTATCTAGTATCTTAACATCTCTCGGTCAGAGCTGTCGTCTGCGTCTGCTAGCTGTGCCGTCGCCGACACCTGCACCATGTCCCTGCGTTTCTCGAGCTCCTTAACGGCACAATTTATACCCGAAAACTTCGAGAAAGGAGCTGTGGGGCTCACCATCTGCAGAATGGGTTTTCGCGAAGGTCGGCCGGACAATTAATCGCATCATTCGGTGGTGAAGTCGCATCACACACCCACGAAAAAAAACGAAAAAAAAAAGGTTTAGCTTTTCTTGCTGTAACCCTTAGTACACTGTGTAGGCTGCCCTCCTTATCTAGTATCTTAACATCTCTCGGTCAGAGCTGTTGTCTGCGTCTGCTAGCTGTGCCGTCGCCGACACCTGCACCATGTCCCTGCGTTTCTCGAGCTCCTTAACGGCACAATTTATACCCGAAAACTTCGAGAAAAGAGCTGTGGGGCTCACCATCTGCAGAGTGGGTTTTCGCGAAGGTCGGCGGGACAATTAATCGCATCATTCAGTGGTGAAGTCGCATCACACACCCACGAAAAAAAACGAAAAAAAAAGGTTTAGCTTTTCTTGCTGTAACCCTTAGTACACTGTGTAGGCTGCCCTCCTTATCTAGTATCTTAACATCTCTCGGTCAGAGCTGTCGTCTGCGTCTGCTAGCTGTGCCGTCGCCGACACCTGCACCATGTCCCTGCGTTTCTCGAGCTCCTTAACGGCACAATTTATACCCGAAAACTTCGAGAAAGGAGCTGTGGGGCTCACCATCTGCAGAATGGGTTTTCGCGAAGGTCGGCCGGACAATTAATCGCATCATTCAGTGGTGAAGTCGCATCACACACCCACGAAAAAAAACGAAAAAAAAAGTTTAGCTTTTCTTGCTGTAACCCTTAGTACACTGTGTAGGCTGCCCTCCTTATCTAGTATCTTAACATCTCTCGGTCAGAGCTGTCGTCTGCGTCTGCTAGCTGTGCCGTCGCCGACACCTGCACCATGTCGCTGCGTTTCTCGAGCTCCTTAACGGCACAGTTTATACCCGAAAACTTCGAGAAAAGAGCTGTGGGGCTCACCATCTGCAGAATGGGTTTTCGCGAAGGTCGGCCGGACAATTAATCGCATCATTCAGTGGTGAAGTCGCATCACACACCCACGAAAAAAAAAGAAAAAAAAAAGTTTAGCTTTTCTTGCTGTAACCCTTAGTACACTGTGTAGGCTGCCCTCCTTATCTAGTATCTTAACATCTCTCGGTCAGAGCTGTCGTCTGCGTCTGCTAGCTGTGCCGTCGCCGACACCTGCACCATGTCGCTGCGTTTCTCGAGCTCCTTAACGGCACAGTTTATACCCGAAAACTTCGAGAAAAGAGCTGTGGGGCTCACCATCTGCAGAATGGGTTTTCGCGAAGGTCGGCCGGACAATTAATCGCATGATTCAGTGGTGAAGTCGCATCACACACCCACGAAAAAAAACGAAAAAAAACGTTTAGCTTTTCTTGCTGTAACCCTTAGTACACTGTGTAGGCTGCCCTCCTTATCTAGTATCTTTCTTAACATCTCTCGGTCAGAGCTGTCGTCTGCGTCTGCTAGCTGTGCCATCGCCGACACCTGCACCATGTCCCTGCGTTTCTCGAGCTCCTTAACGGCACAATTTATACCCGAAAACTTCGAGAAAGAACCTGTGGGGCTAACCATCTGCAGAATGGGTTTTCGCGAAGGTCGGCCGGACAATTAATCGCATCATTCAGTGGTGAAGTCGCATCACACACCCACGAAAAAAAAACGAAAAAAAAAAGGTTTAGCTTTTCTTGCTGTAGCCCTTAGTACACTGTGTAGGCTGCCCTCCTTATCTAGTATCTTAACATCTCTCGGTCAGAGCTGTCGTCTGCGTCTGCTAGCTGTGCCGTCGCCGACACCTGCACCACGTCCCTGCGTTTCTCGAGCTCCTTAACGGCACAATTTATACCCGAAAACTTCGAGAAAAGAGCTGTGGGGCTCACCATCTGCAGAATGGGTTTTCGCGAAGGTCGGCCGGACAATTAATCGCATCATTCAGTGGTGAAGTCGCATCACACACCCACGAAAAAAAACGAAAAAAGAAAGTTTGGCTTTTCTTGCTGTAACCCTTAGTACACTGTGTAGGCTGCCCTCCTTATCTAATATCTTAACATCTCTCGGTCGGAGCTGTCGTCTGCGTCTGCTAGCTGTGCCGTCGCCGACACCTGCACCATGTCCCTGCGTTTCTCGAGCTCCTTAACGGCACAGTTTATACCCGAAAACTTCGAGAAAAGAGCTGTGGGGCTCACCATCTGCAGAATGGGTTTTCGCGAAGGTCGGCCGGACAATTAATCGCATCATTCAGTGGTGAAGTCGCATCACACACCCACGAAAAAAAACGAAAAAAAAAAGTTTAGCTTTTCTTGCTGTAACCCTTAGTACACTGTGTAGGCTGCCCTCCTTATCTAGTATCTTTCTTAACATCTCTCGGTCAGAGCTGTCGTCTGCGTCTGCTAGCTGTGCCGTCGCCGACACCTGCACCATGTCCCTGCGTTTCTCGAGCTCCTTAACGGCACAATTTATACCCGAAAACTTCGAGAAAGGAGCTGTGGGGCTCACCATCTGCAGAATGGGTTTTCGCGAAGGTCGGCCGGACAATTAATCGCATCATTCAGTGGTGAAGTCGCATCACACACCCACGAAAAAAAACGAAAAAAAAGTTTGGCTTTTCTTGCTGTAACCCTTAGTACACTGTGTAGGCTGCCCTCCTTATCTAGTATCTTAACATCTCTCGGTCAGAGCTGTCGTCTGCGTCTGCTAGCTGTGCCGTCGCCGACACCTGCACCATGTCCCTGCGTTTCTCGAGCTCCTTAACGGCACAATTTATACCCGAAAACTTCGAGAAAGGAGCTGTGGGGCTCACCATCTGCAGAATGGGTTTTCGCGAAGGTCGGCCGGACAATTAATCGCATCATTCAGTGGTGAAGTCGCATCACACACCCACGAAAAAAAATGAAAAAAAAGTTTAGCTTTTCTTGCTGTAACCCTTAGTACACTGTGTAGGCTGCCCTCCTTATCTAGTATCTTTCTTAACATCTCTCGGTCAGAGCTGTCGTCTGCGTCTGCTAGCTGTGCCGTCGCCGACACCTGCACCATGTCCCTGCGTTTCTCGAGCTCCTTAACGGCACAATTTATACCCGAAAACTTCGAGAAAGGAGCTGTGGGGCTCACCATCTGCAGAATGGGTTTTCACGAAGGTCGGCCGGACAATTAATCGCATCATTCAGTGGTGAAGTCGCATCACACACCCACGAAAAAAAACGAAAAAAGAAGGTTTAGCTTTTCTTGCTGTAACCCTTAGTACACTGTGTAGGCTGCCCTCCTTATCTAGTATCTTAACATCTCTCGGTCAGAGCTGTCGTCTGCGTCTGCTAGCTGTGCCGTCGCCGACACCTGCACCATGTCCCTGCGTTTCTCGAGCTCCTTAACGGCACAGTTTATACCCGAAAACTTCGAGAAAAGAGCTGTGGGGCTCACCATCTGCAGAATGGGTTTTCGCGAAGGGTCGGCCGGACAATTAATCGCATCATTCAGTGGTGAAGTTGCATCACACACCCACGAAAAAAAAACGAAAAAAAAGTTTAGCTTTTCTTGCTGTAACCCTTAGTACACTGTGTAGGCTGCCCTCCTTATCTAGTATCTTAACATCTCTCGGTCAGAGCTGTCGTCTACGTCTGCTAGCTGTGCCGTCGCCGACACCTGCACCATGTCGCTGCGTTTCTCGAGCTCCTTAACGGCACAGTTTATACGCGAAAACTTCGAGAAAAGAGCTGTGGGGCTCACCATCTGCAGAATGGGTTTTCGCGAAGGTCGGCCGGACAATTAATCGCATCATTCAGTGGTGAAGTCGCATCACACACCCACGAAAAAAAAACGAAAAAAAAAGTTTAGCTTTTCTTGCTGTAACCCTTAGTACACTGTGTGGGCTGCCCTCCTTATCTAGTATCTTTCTTAACATCTCTCGGTCAGAGCTGTCGTCTGCGTCTGCTAGCTGTGCCGTCGCCGACACCTGCACCATGTCCCAGCGTTTCTCGAGCTCCTTAATGGCACAGTTTATACCCGAAAACTTCGAGAAAAGAGCTGTGGGGCTCGCCATCTGCAGAATGGGTTCTCGCGAAGGTCGGCCGGACAATTAATTGCATCATTCAGTGGTGAAGTCACATCACACACCCACAAAAAAAAGAAAAAAAAGTTTAGCTTTTCGTACACGAAAAGAGTTCCTTGATAGATTTCTTGACATCGACGTTGGGACGCGATGACGGCTTCTTTCATGCGTATGAATCATCCGTGCATGATGTATGTTCATATTGATTTATGAATATTGCCACGGCCGCGGCGTGCTTGCACAAGCCCCGCAGCCAGCTTTGCATGTCTGAGTCTTTATTCCAGACATGGCATACATAAATACGTGGCTGAGGAGGAGGGGAAAAAAAAGCAGCTCAGTCGTGGCTTGAGAAAGCTCCCTTCCCCCCTTATACATCGGTACTGCGGTATGCACGGAAACAGAAATAGTACAGGCTCATTTAATGAAGTAGCATGAAAGACTCAAAACTGGAAAAACACGGTGCACAATAAAATGGAGAATACTACAAATACATTATATCTCTGGATACATTCAAAGCAAGTTGTGGTCACAAAGAATTGAAGTAGCGGGGAAATGCACACATTAACTAAATAAGTTTCAAAGAGAGTTTAAAGGGAAATTCGCGTATCGAGGTGTGAGAAAAGCCAAACTTGTTAAGCAGAGAAGGCAAGGTATAGCGTAGGGTATGGAAGCCATAGTTAGTACGTGGGTGAGGCACAGACCAATACTCGTGGTGGCTTGTAAGGTAGTAAAGAATATTCGTGTGGAGGTTAGCGACTTCACCGCCACCACCGTTAGATGGAACACAGGGGGGAGAAGCCGAGCGCTAGCGGTAGCGTGGTGCCATATATAGGCACTGGTGTGAGGCTCACACAATTCAGGACCAACTGTTCAATTGTCTCTTAGTCCGCATCACACACTTTGCACATAGCGCTTCCCACGCTGTCGAAGTGCCGGCGGTAAGCCAGACTTCTGAGAGCGCCGCCTCGTGCCTCAAAGAGGAGGCTGCTGGCTACATTGTTGTCGTAGAGGGGTTACACATGGATCTCTTGTTTGTATTCCCTATAGAGTTTCAGTGTGGACTTTCCCTCCATGTCTTGCCGCCAAGTGTCCGCCTCCGTCTGTCATACCAGGGTCTCGACTGCTTTGGCCCACTTTCGTTCAGTCTCCTCCTGTACAGGGCTTGCGAAGAAGCTGCATTTCTTGGAGAGCTGCTGCAGCCTTTTTGTCCACCTGGTGCGGATGCCATTGCGGTGTATTTAATCAAACATACGTGCTCAGCGGTGTGGCTACATAAGGCGCAACCAGCCCTCGTACGCCAGCTTGCTGCATGCCTCGTGTGCTTCAAAACGGGACCAACCGACATCACCCTGGATTGCCTTGTTTGCCACGTTGCCGTGGCAGCCCGGAGCCAGTCTCCCTACAGCGCGC
>NW_023606649.1:0-40001 GCF_013339745.2 Dermacentor silvarum | reverse complement strand
TATAATCTCGACCGGGTGAGGTGGGTCGTCACCGCAGGAATCAGGAAACGACGATGAAGGCGGGCATCGTGATGATGAAAAATAGAAAAGATTGTATTCACTTCATTGGTACATGGTTTTGACTCTATCCGAGTCTCGAGCGGTTCTGATTAACACGGGGGCCAGGACGGCCTTAAATCCCCTCGTGGTGGCCGGCGTTTCCTTCGGGGAAGTCCTCTCTCCAGTGGTCAAGTTGACGACCTCCTCGCCCTCGGGTCCTCCTTCTTGGTAGCTCGCCGTTTTCGTCTGCTCCGTAGAGGTGAGAGCTCTCTCGGGGCTGAAGGGGATTATCTCGTCACGGGAAAAGCGCTGGGGCTTGCTTCCCACATTGGAGAGATACAGATTCCAGGCATAACCTGCCGATGACTCTTTCGGGGAACTTGTGGAAGTGTCAGACCTCTGTCGGGCGGTCAAGTTGGCGACCTCCTCTCCCTCGGGTCTTCCTTCTTGGTAGCTCGCTGTTTTCGTCTGCTCCGTAGAGGTCAGACGCTCTCCCGGGGATGAAAGAGGATTATCTCGTCACGGGAAAGGCGCTCGAGCTTGATTCCCACATTTCACAGGTGCAGTTCCAAGCCGATCATAACAGCCCGTCCACCGCCACAGGAGGTCTCGAAGGGGTTGCAGCATCCAAGCACCTCGAAGAGACCATAGACCCCGTGCCTCTGCTTTGTTTCGCCGTTCGTTCCAAGGCAGGCCAGGTGACACCCTCTGGAAATAGACCACGCCAAGCCCAAGGCACAACAAACAGAGAGCACCCAACTAACCATGAGAACTGCCAGGTTCACACCCTCTTCACACAAAACCTTATCATGATTAAACCTGCAGCCCTCGTTCGAGCTTCCCGAAAATTAACAAAAGGAAAAACCCAGACTGAAGTGCATATTTCAATTAACCTAATAACTAACGTTTTTGTTTCTCCTGCCCGGGAAAGCCAGATTTATTGAGAGACTGAGAGTGCATTGAAAATGATTAGACGGATAAATGCTGCGCAGTGAGTTGGGTCAATAGTATCTGCCAGTACCAGCGCTTCTAAGGCAAAATGTACTGCGCTCTGATGGCCGCTTGAACTCCTAATTAAGCTGATTCATAAAGTGACATTTAAATCCAGAAAACCAAAAGCCATACTCTATCTGCAATGGTAGCCGATAAACGCACCTACCCTGTAAGCATTGAATTACCCAAAATGGTTTGTTTCTACAAACCTCTAATGGGTCAATGCCTATCTACAAAAACAGCGCGTTCACGAGCCACCACCGTTGCAAAACCTGCTTCGCAGTTTTATTCGCGTAACTGGCGCGCATAACAATCATCACAACGAATCACCGAGATTAACGCGGAACCTTTGAAATTAAAAGAAATAAGGTCTTAATAACTAACAAAGAAAAAAAAATGCAACGTGCTCTATTTACAAATTTACAAACGGGAACCTTATGGAGGCGCCCAATTCGACAATTACTACCTCCTAATGCGCACTCGACTAGGTCGCAATCTGAAAGTCATTGGGCCTCGCCATGGGCAATAAAGGGTGCCAGACATACACTGCCCCCTCCCGTCACCTGTCAATTCGTGCGGCCGCAGCTTTCTTTTACGTCTCAGAGAAGGGGGGGGGGGGGGGGGGGTGTAAACGCGAGGAGAATCGCCATTCTTCCTTTGCTCTCCCTCTCGCGGCACATTCCCCCTCATTGACTATTTGACTGGCCCTGTGCGTGCGCGCGTACCTCAGCCAGGTTGCCCCATTCAGCCGCAGTCCTACTCGCGGAGACGCGCCCTCTTCTGATGTCATCCGCCTTAGACGTCTCCGTTTTCTCAACCACCATAACGAGCCCTTTGACGTTCTGCATGATGGCCTGTTCCCTTTGCTTACGGGCTGCGATGTGGCGTCTTTCTCAAATTTGCGCTGCGCTAAATACTTCGCTCGTTTGCGCTGTCTGAAAAATTTTTGCCTCGCCAGGCGGTCACCGAATGTGCCTGTGCAATCCTCGATCGTCCGGGTCCTGCCCTGTTTGGCCGCCATATCAGTCTCCTCTCCTTTGGACGATTCCGGAACCCCGCTCAAATGCGGAGGTACAAGGGAGTTTTTCAGCGCCTCCTTGACCTTTTTAGGGCTGCTAAAAGAAGCCTTGTCTCCGCAAGGAACGTGCTCCGTAATAGCCACTGCTTCTACCTTCGCGACGTAATTGCTCTCTTCTGCCGCGATTCCTTCTTTAACAACCTTCAAATGGTCTAAATAGCCCTCCGAATGTGACAGCTCCAAATTATTTTCTAATTCCTCTACCAGCCTCTGCTGCGGTATGCCCACTGAGCCGAATGCCTCCTCGCCAGCACCTTTTTCCCCGCTTTCATTAGCTATGTGCTGCGCTTCCTGAGTGCCTATGTCATGAGGCCTTTTTCTTTCTTCATTGCCTTGCCTTATCTCCGCCGCGATCTCATGAGCCTGGGGACGCGGGAGAGCTTGGGCCGTATGGTCGCCAAAACTCAGACTCTTCTTCTTTAACAGCATCTCCGAGCGATTTGAAAATAAGTATGGGTATTGCTTGGACAGCTTTTGTGATACTGCGGCTTCAGTCAGCAATATTCCGAATGGCCCCTCGATCTTTACGCTAGCTATGGGCAAACAAACACTATTCTCCTCAACTACCTGCCGGATCCACGCATGTTCCCCGGTGAAATCATCAGGTTGCACATACGCAGGGTGGACGATGTCCATTGTCGCAGCCGAGTCCCTAAGTACCCTACATGGCGTTCCGTTCACTCTGAGGTCGCGAAGGTATGGTTCTAGGAGCGCTAAGTTGTCGTCATTCACGAAAGAAAAAACAATCCTAGGCCTCCGACAGCCGATCGCAAGGTGTCCAGGCTCCTGGCAACGGAAACAGACGACCGGTTTTCTAGCCTCGAATGCCTTTTCTGTTTTTCTTTCGTCTTTCGCTGCACTGTTATTCTGGCCTAAATTATCTGTCGGCATGTCTTTGGTCTCACTTCCAGCTTTCTCTTTGTGAAAGGGGCGCCTGTTTTCCTCTTTGCCGAATTTAGTCAACGGCCTGACGCGCGTTTTCTCGGATTCGCGACGTGCGGCGAATTCATCTGCTAGCACTGCAGCACGTTCTAAGCCCTTCTCGCCCGACCTATCTTGAATCCACAGGCGCATCTCTTCGCTCAAGGACCCATAGAACTGCTCCATGCAGATTAGCTCAACAACCTTGTCGTGACAACCGAACGCATCTTCCCCTTTTAGCCACTCAATTAAATTGGCTTTCAGTTTGTAAGTGAAATCTTGAAAAGACTCGCCCGGTGTCCTAGCTGCCTCCCGAAAACGGCGGCGGAAAGCCTCCGCTGAGAGCCGATATTTCCTTAGCAACGCAGCTTTTACTTTCTGATAATCTTCTGACTCGTCCTTCGTTAGCCTTGCAATTATTTCGGTTGCTTCGCCAGGAAGAACGGTCAGAATCTGTTGCGGCCAACTCTCTAGTGCCAACCCGTTTCTCTCGCAGGTTCGTTCGAAAATAACGAGAAACAATCCCATGTCATCGTTAACCTTGTACGACGGCATGAGATCCCTTATTTTCACTCTTGCTTCACCTGAATGCCTTTCATCTATTAAGAGGTTATTTGCTGATTGCCTGGCCAGATCCCGCTGCACGTCTAGTTCTTTTAGCCTTAGTTCGTGAGCTCTCTGTTCCTCGCGTTCCTTTCTTTCTGCAGCTTCCTTTTGATCAGCTCTCTGCCTTTCTCTTTCTTCTGCAGCGTTTTGTTCAGCTTTCTCAGCTCTTTGCCTTTCCCTCTCCTCTGCAGCGTTTTGTTCAGCTTTCTCAGCTCTTTGCCTTTCCCTCTCCTCTGCAGCGTTTTGTTCAGCTTTCTCAGCTCGTTTCTCTATCTCTTCCCATGCTTCTGAAATTTCGTCCTCAAGAGCCCCGCACTTCTCAATCGCCTCAATAAGCTGTGGCTTTCTCTGACTTTTCCCGACCTCAATTCCCAGCTCTTCACAAAGTAATAACAACTCTGGCTTTTTCCGTTTGCCCAAATCCATGGTCAATCCCGTACGAGGACTTTCTTACTCTGCTGTGACGTGAGGAAGCTTTCAACAGGAGCCTGCACGTACAGAAACTACTTCGCCGTTTTAGAAAACACACAAGCTAAAACCTGGCAAATTCTCAAAGAAAGTCAAGCGCTCACCATTCTGCTGAAGCCAGGACGAAGGGTGGAGTATCCCATTGCTGCCAACCAGCTGATATAATCTCGACCGGGTGAGGTGGGTCGTCACCGCAGGAATCAGGAAACGACGATGAAGGCGGGCATCGTGATGATGAAAAATAGAAAAGATTGTATTCACTTCATTGGTACATGGTTTTGACTCTATCCGAGTCTCGAGCGGTTCTGATTAACACGGGGGCCAGGACGGCCTTAAATCCCCTCGTGGTGGCCGGCGTTTCCTTCGGGGAAGTCCTCTCTCCAGTGGTCAAGTTGACGACCTCCTCGCCCTCGGGTCCTCCTTCTTGGTAGCTCGCCGTTTTCGTCTGCTCCGTAGAGGTGAGAGCTCTCTCGGGGCTGAAGGGGATTATCTCGTCACGGGAAAAGCGCTGGGGCTTGCTTCCCACATTGGAGAGATACAGATTCCAGGCATAACCTGCCGATGACTCTTTCGGGGAACTTGTGGAAGTGTCAGACCTCTGTCGGGCGGTCAAGTTGGCGACCTCCTCTCCCTCGGGTCTTCGTTCTTGGTAGCTCGCTGTTTTCGTCTGCTCCGTAGAGGTCAGACGCTCTCTCGGGGATGAAAGAGGATTATCTCGTCACGGGAAAGGCGCTCGAGCTTGATTCCCACATTTCACAGGTGCAGTTCCAAGCCGATCATAACAGTGGCTAATTCCCGTACGGCACAAGACCACTTCGCAGAACCGTTCCCAGTGTCTGGCACTCCGCCGTTCGCTAAAGATGCGTTTAATGCTGTGGAGTTTATTATGGAGGTCGGAGTCCCATTCATTTTGCTATAAACATTTTATTTATATTCGCAAGGATAATGTGGTCTTTGTCGGGCTTAGTTTTAAAGGTAAGTTCATAGCTGATGTTTCGAGTAATGAATTGATTTGGGTGTTCGGGAAGGGTCTTAGAAGAGAATGTGCACGAAATAAACACCTGCACTTTTCAAGTGGCCGTTCATTTGATTCCGCACAGAGACTTGGAACAGTAGACGTTCGGAGAGCTGCCGTTGCCAGTCGGAATCCCTGATGGTGAACTGGATCTAAAACTCTTGGTGTTGTCTTCCTTCTCCTTTGTTGGTGCGAGACGAATCTATGTAGCCGCGGCAATTTAAGGCTGTGTTGTGCTTTCAACTTTTAGGCAACTGTAGTTCTTCAGTCGTTTTAAAACCGTACAAGAAAAGGCATGATGCCCCTGACCCCATCGCTAGCCTCCGGGGGCGGAGGGGTTCGAGTCTGCCAGCCTCGCCCCCCCCCCCCCCCCCCCCCCGCCCGTATTCGGCGCCTATATGGCTTCAACGGAGCGACGGTCGAATGCGACGCAAAAAAAAAAAAAAAAAAAAAAAAGAAAGAAAGAAAAAAACCTATGAACGAAACGCTTGAGGTCAGAGAAAGCTTGCAAACGTGTACATTTTAAGGTCAACCTATATAAGCCGACGACGTAAAATTGTGGTCTACACAAGGCAACCCCGGCGAACACTGAATGAATATTACAACAGTGCATACGTGGTGCCAGAACGCGTTAATGTATCGGTCTGCAATGTTGTCCTCGGAAAATGGAACACACACTTGTAGTAAATGGAAGACGGAAGGACTCAGAGGGCTCTCGTCCAGCTACAAACCTTGACAACGACCCCATAGCCAGAAAACCATTTATCAAGATGGTTCTTTACCGTATAAGAAGACGGGTAAGCTAAGCATTGACTTGAAAAATGCTTAACACAAATAAATGGAATCCCTCACGTGAATAGTCGAATAACGAAAAATTAGCGATGAATAAAAGAGTAAGAAATTACAAAATCATAGAAGCACTCACACTGCACCCTACATGACCCTATAACGCCAAACAAAGCAAGAGGAAAAAAGAAATCGGCATCCAAGTCCGAAAAGCAACGAGGGTATTCACCCTACACAAAAATTGGGCAAGCCGATATTTTCAACAAGCTAAACGATATAGAATCAGCTTACACGCCTCGGTTAACAGCAACGACTCCAAACACCCGGACAAGGAAGAAAAAGTTCGGCAGCATGTTACACTCCTGCAACACGTGAAGGCGAAAGCCTGCACTTGGTAATGCATTAAGTCGGAGGGATCAGACTTCTTGCAAGACATACCGAGCCGCAGTGTGAAGTACATGTGTGGCGCTTTAGGTCGACCCCCTCAACGACACATGCGAGCACTTAATGCACTACCTAAAGGCGCAGCATGCTTGTCGCCAGTAAGTGTTACAAATGTGTAACACAAGCCGGGCACAATTACGTTGCATCCTCTCAGCAGGGGAAAGCAGCACTCGCGGTCGAACGCCTTGCTCCCGCCGCTTCGCATGTCGCACATCGTTTCTCGCTTGGCGAGCATCCGAGGCCGTAGCGTACTTCCGAGGCCCACCGCGCAATCTGCCAGGCCCCAGGCGAGTGTCCTCCATCTTAGAACGACAGAAAGCTGAGCTATTTGGTAAGGATTCATAATGCAAAAAAGGTAAGGCGTGCAGACACGGACACAAGAGAAGCTAAGTGGACAACGCAAACGCCGACGATCAACTGAAGGAAGCACTGAGGAGAAAAAAGAAAAAAGGCACAAAACTCATCTGCGCATGCTCTGGAATGGTAGCACCACGTGTCAATCGAGTACACGTGCCGGTCTACGTGAGAGATAACTGTTGAGGCATTTGATCTCTTCCTTATGTAAGGTAAACATTTGATCTCTTCCTTACATAAGGAAGAGATCAAATGCCTCAACAGTTGTCTCTCACGTATATATAGACCGGCACCTGTACCCGATTGACACGCGGTGCTACCATTCCAGAGCATGCGCAGATGAGTTTTGTGTCTTCGTTCTTTTTTTTCGCCTCAGTGCTTCCTTCAGTTGATAGTCGGCGTTTGGGTTGTCCACTTCTCCTGTGTCCGTGTCTGCACGCTTTACCTTTTTTGCATTATGTCCTCCATCGCCGCCTCTCTCGCTTCGCAGTCGACTGTCGCCACAACCGCCGCTGCCACCCCGTGGCGTCAGTGAGGCAACACCTGTTTTTCTGCCTGCGCGTGCCACTCGTTCCCCTCTACACCCACCTCTCGCTCGGAGAAGGTCACGTGTTTTTTTTTTTTTTTTTAACCACTCGACTAGACACCGCGTATTTTTCAAGGCCATCGCGCAACGGAGCCACTTAATACTTACGCCTTCAAATCTTCGAGTCTTAACTGGCGCCAATACCATGGGAAAAGAAGTACACTTAAAAAGAAAGGCACTTCGAAAGTATGAGACAAACTACACCAACTCAGACGTGCGAAGCCGTAATCGTCATGAAAGCACAAACCGATACACTCATCACAGAAAAGTAAAAGAATTATTTCTATATAGACTGCTTGCAAGGCACACCCAAATGCTCAAAATGCGGAGCAACTCTGACAACGAACACGTTTTCGGGAAACGCCCAGCCGTGCAACACAGAAGCGTATTTCGCAACACAACCCGTGTCGTGAAATATCGCCTATGAAGCTCCCCCCCCCCCCCCCCCCCCCTTCATTCTTTGCTTTTTAGCGCCGGGACATTAGCAGCTTTAAAGTGCAAATTTTGTGCTTCTTTTCATATTAGTGCACTTTGCACAATTAACGGGAAAAACGATGGGCGCCATTTCTCGCACATAAAAGATTTAAAGCAACGCTTGGTAGCGTGCGGCAGTGTTTGCAATGCTATTATGCCATTAAGACATTACGTCAATATTTTTGTTCGTAAAGCTCACCCTTTAGGACACATGCTCAGAGAGGTCTGTAACCATTCGACAATTGACTGGCGATACCTTTCCGAGCAGGGTCCAAAGCAGATGCTTGTTTTCAGTCCTTTAGCTGGTTTTCCTATGCGCCAAGAACATCGCGCGCCATGACACTGTCCGATTTGGAGCTCACTTTCCGAAAAACACTCGAAAACAACCCTGACTGATATCATTATGGCCTTCTTCGGTTACCAGTGAAAAAAAGTAATAATAATAATTTTAAAAAAAGCTCTCGTCTGAACAGCTTTGCCACTTATCGTTGACAGCCAGCCGATTATTTGTCGAAATTTAAATATGTGTAGGTATTCAATGTGCGAACAGATTTTCAGGTACCCTAGTTGTAAGAGCGGTTGAAGCACATCCCTAGGCAAGATTATGGTTCGAAGTTTGGAGCGGCTTCTATGTTCAACTTTGCCAGCAGGCAAATCTATTTGCGGGAAAGTGGCTGGTCAGGGAGAAAAATGTATTCAGACTGATGTTTATATAAAGCTGTCGTTGGGTGCCAAAATTGGAGGAAAACTGAAGCTTACTCGAAAACAAAAGTACGCCTTGCCTGTAACTTGAAGGCAACTAATGAAAAGCGTACTTCGCGAACTTGTCCGGAAATGTGGCTAACGCATGCGGAGACGCTCCAGATTTTCGTTTGCCAATCTTAGTTTTCTTTCCTGATTTTTTTTTTTCGCCAGAAAATCGAGGTAAAGTGGTTCTGATTTATTTGTTTGTTCGTTTGTTTGTTCGTTCGTTAGTTTGTTTGTCTGTTTGTTTTTTTGTTCGTTTGTTCGTTTCATCGTTTCTTCGTTCGTTTGTTTGTTTGTTTGTTTGTTTGTTTGTTTGTTTGTTTGTTTGTTTGTTTGTTTGTTTGTTTGTTTGTTTGTTTGAACCACTGTGCCAAAGTCTGTCTGTTGAGTGAAAGCACACGCCATCTTCAATTCAGTGCTGCCAATTCAGCCCCTCAACCCCATCATAATTCCGACCTAAAAAAAAAAAGAAACTGACGACACGCCATGACTTAATGAAACACTTAGCATAACCAAATATGCGTTTAGTCTTTCAACTTTCATGAACCGGGAAAGATTTGCATAAAAGTGATGATGCCCGGGTCAGCAGTCGAATGTCTCTCCACGTTAGACTTGTCAAACTGTCTGCAGCCTGGCTTTATCGACTCCTTCGCCTTTCCCCCCTTTTTTTTGTTAATTCTGTCATTCAGATTTGTCTCCCATGTTGTCTGAACACGGCAATGCACCTAAAATGTGTGCAAATGCAATACCATTCACGAGCAAACCTCTGGCTGCTAGACAGCCGGACGTATGGGTACGTACAGTCGTGTATTGTTTCAATAAAAGATTCTGCCAAATTTCGTGAACAATTGCAACTTCGTATGGTCTCTTGACTTTGTATTAATATATCTTTTTTAACACGAAAGTGTTTTATGCCGGGGTCCACCAAGACTTCACTGACGTATTTCCGTCACGGAAATACGTCAGTCAAATACGTTCTATGACGTATTTCCGTCACGGAAATACGTCATAGAACATAATACAAAGAAAGAAACCAGAACAAAAAGTTCCACAAACATGCAAAATTTGGAAATCGAACCCACGACCTCTCGGTCCGCGACGATAGATCGCCGAGCGTTTAACCCATTGCGCCACAAAAGCATTTGCAGAGAGCTACACAGACGCGCCTTATATATCTAACACTCCTCCGTGTACCCGCGCTCTTGCTCGGGGCGGTGCCGCCGCCTACGAGCAGTAAAGAGAAGTACTGCATTATGACACTAACGCGCACCGACAGTGAACGCTTCGGTGGTCTCAGCACTACGACGCCTCGATGCCAGCATTCGAAGGGACGCTGGCATCAAGAAGCACTACCAACGCCACCTAGGTGGCGTTCACCGTACTCAGCACAGCGGAGCGTGGCCTCCGCAATCAGCTCTGAAAATGTTTCTGAAGTTGATCGCGGAGGCTGCAATTACGACGCGCTGTACGCGCTGATTTGACTCGGTGACGATTCAGTTACGTGCTTTGTCTTGCGCGTTGTATTAGTGTGTCAGTTACGTGCTTCGTCTTTCGCGTTGTGCTAGCGTGTGCAGCGTAGTGCAGCTTCCATATGCACGACGGTTGCTCATGGTCATCGACGTTGGTAGTCGTGATGGAGGAGACGTGCCACCAGGCGTCAGCGTGGGTGCATCAACGCCTAAGGGCGCTTTAGCCACAAAACACTAATAGACATTATATATCAATGTGCAATAAACATTACACTACTTCTGTGAAGACACGTTTCACTTTCGTGTTCTATACCGATTCCTATATAAGAGGGATCAACCACATTTTTTTTATGATTACCAGTGTTCCTATTTCCCTTCCAATGTACAAATTTACTTGTTTTTTCCTACTATGTAGTTCTTTTTAGGCCTTATTTATTGCCTTTTTTCTGTAACCCCCCCCCCCCCCCTACGAAATGCTCCACTGGAGCCTGTGGGGTAATATGAATAAATAAATAAATATTGTATATGATGAAGTCAGTAATAAAATTCAATTTACAATTGAAATGTTATAAGAGTATGCCTTAGAACAATTACATTACTGTTGTCGAATCAAGCTTCGTCATGTGACATAGGGCAAAGAGAAAGACAATTCCCTTTTTATTTTACATTCATGAGCGAAATTGTTAATTTTCTTGTGTTTGTTTCAACTTTCTCACCATCCCTTTGCTTGTTCACGACATGTCCATTCGTTCGAGCCGCGTCAATTGCGCTGCACCTCAGTTCTTTCTATACAATGAACCAAAAGTCCTCAGCAAACGCGTTGTCGGACTTGTATTAGTTTAGGGCAGGGGTCTCGAACACACGGACCCGTATGTGACCCGCAACCGTGATGCTCTTGTGCGTTTTCACCCGCCACCCTCCTTAAAATTTAACTAAGTGCAAACCAACACTTTAGCTATATACCCTGAAACGGCGTTATTTATAAGCAGCTCTCTGAGATCGATGTGCCAATTATATGGCCAGGTATGCAGGATTGAGTTTGAGAACCCTGTGACTTAAAGGGAATGACAGCTTTTTACAGGTGCAAGGTCTTCAGAAACATACGTATACTTGTATTGAATCGCAAAACAAGCGCAGCGCAATAAGACGGGGACAGAGATCCAAAGACACATGCCTATCCCCGTCTTTTGCGCTGTGTTTGTTTTGCGATGACACACCAACATACTAAGCCTACCTCTACCATTGTCAGCTTTATATTCCATCTCCGCTGACTGCCTCACTGCCGTGCCAAGAGTAAATAGGGAAATGCACCATTAGAATGCACGCAGGTTCAAAAATCGCTGACAGTGACTCACCTGATGTATGTCATTGGCGGCTATTTGGAGTCGGCCGAGCCATTCCATCACGTGGGATCGAAAAATCCCCAAGTAATTCTCAGGAACGACTCGCTCTTTACGCGAGTCCCGGAGCATGGTCAGGAGGTCGACCTTCAGAGTCTCGAGTCCGTTTTGAAGGACGCGTAGCCTAGTGGGCTTCACTCCCACCGGAGCCAGGTGCTCGGTCAGAGAACGCTGGAACTTCTCACAGGCACGGCTAGTTTGCCAGGCGCACGTGTTGATGTTGGCCTCGAAGAGGGCAAAGTGGCGCAGCAGCCAACAGGCCTGCTCATAGCGCTCCAGGCAACTGGCGGCCCCCTGATAGAGGTGAGTCAGCGACGCCTGGTCCTTGGTTGCCTTGTCCTGGCGCGTCAGCAGATCCCCCAGCGCGAGCACGCTCTGCTCCACGCCGTGCGCCAGTGCCAGCCAGTTCTTGTACTGAACGAAAGCGGCAGGGGTATAAGCGAACGAAGGCGTGGCTCGACATGGTACGCAGCACACCTGCGTGTGCAGTCACATATCAGCAAGTCAGGCGCCACAGATATGCTTCCATTCTCCGAAACACTTCATTATTTTTTTTACCATGCGTTATTTGCAAACGATTTTATTGCAACAGGGCTATTAGATAATGATGCGCACATTTCTCATACCTAAGGTGGTGATACTAACCCAATACGCGGGGTTTGTCAACGGGAAGGGCTCCGATGACGGCGAGGCTGCGCTTTCGTCTGGCTGCGGTGCCTTCATCAGGTCAGTCTCACGGCTCAAATCGGCGATGATTCCCGCTTGCACAGCCTTCACCGTAGCTTGATCCAGCTCGACTCGAATAAAGTCGCTCTCGAGCAGGTCCGTTGCCACCATGACGCTGCACAGAATACGCGCCCACGACCCATGAAAAGACTCGAGCGCAGTAATGTAGACATCAGTCACCGCGAGTCGTGTGTCCTGTGCCCACGTCCGTGTGAAAGTTGACAGCAGCTTGTCAATCGTGTCGTTCCAGACCTTCAGCACTATAATCTTCGCCTGCAGCACGGCGGCGCTAGACACGCAGCGATCAGACATGAGAACTTCATCCTGCAAGTGCGATATCATCTCCGATTCTAGGCTTTGCCGCATTTCGCCCGTGCAAACGGTGAACAGCTTGTGCATGAGCAGTGCCTCAGAGGGAACCTGTTCCTCATCCATCAGAGACGTGAGGACCTTGAATGACTTCTGGAACTCTGTACAAGCACTCATTATGTTAGCCTGCGACTCTTCAGCCTGCCGGATCCACGTTTCTATGACTGAAGAATCTTGGTGGTTTTCTTTCAAAACGGTCAGAATGTCCCGCAGAAGACCCAAGATGTCACTGACCCCCTTGTTCCAGGTAAGGCCGACTTCGTTACAGAAGTGACAGAAACAGGCAATGCAGCTGTTGATTGTGAGCTTCCTGTTTCCAGCTGATCTTTGGAAGGTCTGGCCTAGGAGATTTGGAGCGTGCCGGACGTGGCCGATGATCGCGTACAATATCTCGTTCCAGCAAGTGGTCAGCCGGAGGTGCATTGACTTCGAGTACAGCTGCAGGTAATCTTTATCTTCGTGGGCAAGCAGGAAAGCACGAATGTCCTGGACTACGTGAAGCCACATCTGAATGACCTCCAAGTTCAGGGAGTGCACGGTGGAACAGTATATCTCGCTGAGAATCTTGCGCAGCTCGTCCGCGTTGTAGTTTTGAGAGATGTTCTTTACGAATGAAGATTCAAGGCCAGAATTTTCGACTGTTCTGTAATCCGACCTGCATGAGCAGCGTGATATAACGCAATTATGCCAGAAGTGTCGAGCGACTAGCCACGCGGTACTTTTTCGCATTTCGCGCGCTTTCTTTCACGTATTGAGCAACAGAAAGCTGGATCTGGAAATTTTCAGGATGGTCTACAATTTTATCATTGATACCTTTGCTCTGAATATACTATTTGAGCAGTTGATTAATTAATAATAACATGTAGTTAGGCGAAATACAAAAGAATAGTCTGACTTGCTCCAAGCAATGACAAACAATATTACCTTGGTTCTATCCAGCTATATACGTGGCGCTTGGATATTTTAAATTTTGGCACAAGGTAAGTGGGACACCCAGTATTAAGTGCTCTGCGCCGCCAATGTGCGTAATGCAGTACCTTCTCACACTCCACCCCAATTCTCCTCGGTGCAGCAGCTGCATACTGAATAGCAGTATTTTCTTATTTGGATTACGTGGCAGACGACAGAGTCCGACGGCACTTAGTCTACCCAAGGTGTCTAAAACTGGCAGTCCAAAGAGCTTTCTTCATAGTCCCTGTGCCCCTTCGGTAGTATTACACTGCCACGCTCCCCCTCTCTCTAGGTTGAAGCGACTCCCGAAAACGCTGCCTACGTGAGACGTACGCGTGTGCTATGTAATGAGTGCGTCCGATGTTCCAGTCAAGTTTGAAACCGCTGGTCTAGTTAGTCTGTCACCACGCTAATGTGAAGACAAAATAACTGACCAGAACGAATGTATACAATGACGTTTCAGTATCCGCGCGGGCTACTATAGTTCGGGTGAGGTTGGAGCGCGTCGTCAGTTAACCAATGCGATGCGAGCAACACTTGAAGAGCGACTACAACATCGCTCCTTTTTCTCTTTTCTAACACATCGCGCGTTTTCAACGCGGCAATGTTATGTGGCACTATGCGTCTCGTCAATAAACTGTGCGCGTTTATCCGTGCTGTTTTAAGCAAGCTGTCACAGAAATGACCTTCCAAAAACAATCATAATAAGCAGCACCGACGCTCCCAGCGAAAATTACTAGCGCTATAGTGCGTTGTGTTCGTGAAGTGCATATTCGCGTGTTTAAAGTGAACTCTCCTTGGAAGGCATCGCAACAAAATTGTGTTCGCCGCGATTTTGTAAACATGAAGCAGGCATGCGTTCCGCTTTGATGGCCCTCCGGTGGCGTGCCCACAAGCGCGCGTGAAATGTGGGGCGCCGGCCAAAACGCGCATGCGGCGCACGTTGGTAAACACGCACGGCGAAGGTCTTTGCCCTCGATCGGCCACGTGAGAGAGAAGAGGGGGGCGTACGTGGTGTCGGCGACGGACGCTGCCGCCGCCACGTCCTGGAGCCCAGGCGCCCTGGAGAGAGAGCTCCCGGCGTCCGACAGCGCCATCCTGGCTCCGCCGTGGGGCCTGCTCAAACTGCACACCCAAAAGAGCCGCGCTTCAGTGCGCGCTGTCTTTCAAGGGCGCGCGAGGCACCGGCTCTCGACGTAGCTGCCAGGACATCACGATACCGCAATATCGAAGGTGCGCAAAGAGCATGGAGCTCGGAAACAACTGCGGTAACGCGCGTGATGGCTGCGAGAAGGCTGTGCTAACACATCCTACAAGCCATTCATATATAGCATATCGCTAACACAATGACGTCCATGACGCCCGTACACACTAAGTCTATATATTCCGCTACCACTCAAGTAATTAAGGTTTTGGTAACGCCTTTGTTCTCAGCGAATCAGAAAACAGGCTTTGCTTTAAAAAGAAAATGCAAATTCCCCTTACTTTTAAATTTTTTAAATAACGCATCAAATGTATCGAAATAATTTCGCCAGAAATGGTTCTTGCGCGTAAGATCTTTTTTTTTTTTTCAATCATGGTTAGTGGACAGAACAAACACTTCCTTTACTCCCCCCCCCCCCCCTTTCTTTTTTTTTTTGGACAGCGAACCACAATAGCCACGCAGTTTCCCCCTGTACGCCGAAAGCAAGTTGATGGCAAGACTGCATAAGCTGGAATGTTTTGTTCAATATCTCCTGTCTTTCTACCTTTTTGATCCAACCTTGCATTCATTATACGAGACAAACGATAATCGAGAGCTGCGATACAGGATAGAGATATGGCTTTACAAATACACTCAAGGTTTTATATTCTGTCCCGTTATAAAATGTCGCAAAACGAAATGAAGCAAATTTTCTCAAGTAAACGTCAGCATAAGAAGTTGCACTAACTGATGTGGCTCAAGGATCAAATAGAGATAGAAACTCACAGCGCTGATTGCGTCGCTTTCGATCAACATCCTCAAACTCACCTAGATTGGTGCGTGCCTGGACATGCAACAAAACCTCCATAAACAGCCAGATTGTTTCGCAGCTCTTATGAGCATTGAAAAAATATATATATTGCGTCAACCGCGTACTAGTATTATCGCTAGGCACAACAAGTTGCAAGCAATGTAAACCAGGCGTATTACCAATCTTACTTAAGACTCTTGTATTTTGTCGAAGCGAAGCATTGATAGTGCTGAGAAGCGACATTTTCTTCATGACTTGGTCATTGCTGCGCGCTCGTAGAGCGGTGAGATTTCGCATTAATACGGGATGCGGCAACGATTGTCGCACATCCGCAGTCCTGGACATTCCGGCGGACCTCAAGGCCTTCAGGTCATACCGCCTCGCGTTGTGGCAGGGCAGTCTACCAATGCCCTCACGGCGCGACTGCGAGCGAAGAGCGAGAGGAGACGCTCGGTCTGTGTACTCACGGCTGGGTCCAAGCCGGGCGGGCATGCGCGCTCTAGAAGACACGAGGCGCGGCGCACGCCCTCGAACGCCCAACCTTCGCAACAGACCCCGCGCTGCTTCTCGACACATGGGAACACGGAGGATGAGAAGGCCGACGTCAGCAATTTCGCCAAGCCGAGGGATATTTTGTTGTCCTTGAAAGCAAAATGCTATACAGAATAAGAGGTTGGTCAAATACTACGTACCTGCTCGATTTCGTCGTCGTCTTCTTTCTCTTCTGTCCCTCCTAAAATGAGAAACATATCCACCACGGGGGCTGAGGTACGAAATACGTTCACGGACACCAAGTCTCGATGAGCGACGGAAACAGGACTGTCGTTGGTCTTGCCTCTATGTTACGTATGTATACTATCTTTCCATCGTCTGCACGGTTCGTACGTTCTGTCCTGCTATTTCTTTATTTGCATACTTGGCTGAATTGCGGTCGAGTTGTTCGCTTAGGCGACCGTCACTTTGTCCTGGGCAGCAAAATATACCTGACAAATGCCTGGAAGTCTCTCAACGAGACACGAACAGCAGACGTCCCCATACAAACGCAGGAACGAGGACGCCATCGGAAGTCCCCGTAACATTATCACAGCATTAGAGGACCAACTCCATCTAGCTAGCCGCATTGATTTCTAGATCGCTCCCATAGCGCATGATTGTAATCAACTCTGCGACGGATAAGATAGATTGATTGATTGATGTGTTGATCGATCACCCGTGTGTTACTTTGATCAAATGTTGATGGTCATGGTCAAATGTTAATGGTCATGGTCAAATGGGTACTGGTCATGGTTATTCGTGGTCAAATGGGTACAACATCGCGCTGCTGCACTGAGGGAACAGGGTTGGAACCAACCGTCGGGCCCACTTGGGCCATGGGTATGGGCCATTGGGTATGGGCCGCTCTTCAATGAACCTCTTTGACGCCAACATGGGTCACTGGGTATGGGCCACTGGGTGTATAGTGCCGCTCTTCAATTGCAATCCTTAAATTTTTTTTGTTCTGGGCGGAATGAACACCGCGACATATATATCCAGCCATTTTTGTCTGAATATATATATATATATATATATACCGCAAAGTCCGCGCCCCGCGCGGACTTCGCGGCGCTGCCGCAAGATGGCGTAGCGTGTTCAGTGAGAAGCGTTAGAGAGGAACCCGGCTGCATACACGCCTCATACTAAAGCGTCTCTGCGGTGGCAATGCGGTGTCTCTCTACGATATTCATCGTAAGATGGGTCCTGCCGGATTTTTTTAGGAAGAGAACTAGTCGTGCTAACAAGCTCAGGTATGAGATGATTACACAGTTGGCAAGTTGTCATTTGGGCACTACTCTGCATTAACATTTCGGTTGATGAGTCTAAAAGCACACTATGAGTGAACAAACTATAAGTAAAGTGATCCTCCGAGATGCAGTTGCAACCGCGCATGCGCGAGAACATCCAAGAACTTGAGGTCGTACAGCAGTCATTGCACTGGTCGTATGACGTCCATGTAAGCTAGAGAGACAGAGAAAAGCTTTATTGGTGCAGTGATTCTTACAGTGAGTCACGATGGTCGGGCCCTCTAGTTCCGGGCTTCCGTTGGCCGATGCAAGCTGACGTTCGCTACATTAGTAGACTTTGCAATTCCCGCTTTATTTTTTATTTTAGTTTTGTTTACTCGTCAAGTTGTTTTCACCGAAAGGTGAATGGAAACTGAAGTGGTGCCGTACCCCGGACAAGTGATGTTGTGCTACTTTGTATCCACTTGCTTGATTAATATCTGGCTCTTTCACTGTGGAGTCGCTTCAAGGCCTTGGCGCATAGCCAAGCTCCTCGTAGTGGGGACCGTTTACTTCCAAGTAGAAAAAATACGTGCACTGACGGTTTTTTTGTTGTTGTTTTTTTTTTCATTTTTCTGGTAATAGGAAGTGAATTAATGTTAATGAGGAAAGAAAGGGGAAGTGTATGACGAAGTACAAACACGTTCACGAGATTGTGCTGTCATGCCCCATCACTAAATGTTTATATGCACAGGATCTGGCATGGCGATCTCTATACCATGTCTGTTGTACAATGAAGCTGGATCACTTTATCATTTCAACTGGCTTGTCGTCGTTTCTCTTCCCTGAGGAAGAGGAGCAGGACTGCCTCGACTCTTTCTCTGTAACAGCCTGACTTGCCCTTGAATGTTACTTTATTTTGGGGAGCCCATTCTGGGGCACCCCCAGAGAAATGTATGTCTTGCCATGCAAGAGTTCCCGTTCTTACTCCAGGCAACTAAATCGTCAAAATTATTGTTCTTTTGTTGGTTTCTTTTTCGATATCCTTCCGGTAGTTTTGTTTATTCCTTGTAATGAAAACACAGAAGTTATTTAATCCACGTCTCACTGATCGGTCGCACTCCTGAGTTTCTCTCTTTTCTTGTCATGGCTTTTGTTTATATTTGAAGGCCAATTCCAATAATCCACTTTGCGTGCGCCGCCCTATTCTTGGCCAATTCACCTTAGTGGATATGCGCCACAATTCTTGAGGTAACCATCGTCATCACCAAGAGGTATCTCTAAGTGTACAGTTCTCTTCCCGTTATTGCTTAATAATTTGATAAGTTCCCTCTCTTCACAATATGATGTGCATACGTAAGTACACGCGGATGACATTGAATTTTTTGCTTTATCAGGTGATAGAAGTATACTGGATTTTTCGTTCTCTTTAACCTCCCTACGTACCTTTCGTTTCTTTCATCTCTCTCTCTCTCTCTTTTTTTTTTTTTTTTTGTCCAGAATCAAACATTAGAAATAGACAGATACACCTTAGGCCAATGACATCAGTGGTATATTGTGTGTAGCTGTCTTGACTTACTCATACTATTTTTTAAAGTGTGATTACTAATCTAATTAGATAAGTTTAATTATGCAAAATTAAGAATATGTGTTTTAGGGCGTAAGTTGCATTTCAAAAGTCGTAGAACGTGCCCAGAAACACCCATTGAAGATGTTTCTGTCAAAGTGATGAACCGAAACTTTTTTCGTTCTGGTTTTCGTTCCAGTTCAACGAAAACAGTTCAGTTTCGGTTCAACGCCAGAGCGAAAAAATTACGGGCACATCGGTTCAAACCAGTTGAAGTTCACATGCATAACCGAAGAATAATTACAGGAAAACAGCACAAATTTACTTTGTACAAAAGCTCGACGCTGCTGGTAAGCTGCACCGAAAGATTACGCGTGTTGTTCTTCGAGCCGCGCGTATATATTTTCATTAGTTAAAAAATAATTAAGCGGATCCAACACCAATGCTGGAATCTCTGTGAAGTAAAGTTTTAGCGTGAGAGAGAGAGTAGAAATTATTGAGGAAACGCAGTGAGGTCCTCAAGCCTGCTACCAGGGTCCTAAAAGTATTAAAGGACCCTGCTGTTACTCTTCTTTGCAGAGGGAGGGATATATGAGAAAAAGAGCTAGGGGTATAAGGAATGTTGATGGGGATGGGCGGTAGGATGCGTCTGTATACGCCTGCTTGTTCGAATGGCCCATTCACAGCCTTGAATCTAAGCCGGCGTTAACTAACGTTTCTGAGAGAGCCTTGATGTTATGTCGTTGATTTTATGTCCAGCCAAGACCGACATTTTTTTTTTTTTTTTGCTCAACTGCCTGTTGTTAAGTGGCGCTAACGAGAAGGCTTTGTGAATACGTGCCCTGTCCCCGTATTCACAAAAATTCTTAAGCTAGAATTGTTTGTAAAATAAAATTTCAGCTAATCCTGATGCTAGGCCTATTATTACCGAAGGTGGCCAGTCAATGGCAAAGAGATATTACGAACGAAACGCTTTGTGAATTCGGCCCCCGGATCCCATTCAGCAGGACGAGCAGCCGAAGTTTGCTTAAGAGAATAAGGACAGGCACAGCTCTGACACCTTCGAGGCTGGCACTCTTTTCCGAAGGGAATGCTTCTTGTCATAGTGGACCAGACACATCTACAGATCACTGCTTGAGCTGCGACATCGGAAAGCGAGTCGACGTCATCCACCTCGCATAGCAGTGCACAGCATTTGTCCAGCACTGACGCAAGGTCATGAGCAGTCTACCAGCACCCATCGGTCCCGCAAGTTTTCAGCAATGAAGGAGGTCAAGGGGGGGGGGGGGGGGGGGGGGGGGGAGGGAGCTACAACACTGGAAGGGGATCCTGAAGTGTGGCAGAATCTTTCCGCGAGACGTCGTTGTTCGCGGAATTTTAACTTGCCCAATGATAGTTTCTCTACTCCTCCAATTTCTCCACAGAGCGTCACCACCAAGAGGGCAGGTCATACCCGATTATAATAAATAAATAATTTGGAAAAACCCGGGGTAGTAGGGAAAGAGAGCGTTGATTTAAGAAATCACGTTGCGGAAGTATATGTCAGAAGCAATGTCATTTATATTCCATATACTTGTGTTAACTCCGGCTAGGAAGCGCTTCTTCACTTCAACGGTGATATATAGGTCTCCGGCCAACTCAAAACTATTTGACGGTCACCCAATTTCAAACGCTTACGAGGACATTACTTACAAGTCTGCCCCCTTCCCCTGACGCGATCCGTCGAAAACCGCACTAATATTGCTGCTACTTCTAAAATCCCGGGAAGATGGTGTGTATTTACAAATAAAGTAGCATAGTTTATCCGCAAATGCAGGCAATGCGTGGATGAAAAGCTCCAGAAAAGGTGGCCCGCTCGCCTGAACCGGAAACCGTTATTTTCTTTTCGGTTTCAGTCCGGAATGAAAAAAAAAATGGTTACGTTATGGTTCAGTTCCGGTTCGATCAAAAATAAAGTGTTTTTCCGGTTTTTGGTTTTTGGTTCAGTTCCGGTTTGATATTCTGGTTTCTGCTATACGTTCTCTTTAACGTGGTTCTTTTTTCTGGGCCTCTGAAGAAAGCCCTCGAAGTAAGAAAAAAATTGGAGAGTAGAACGCGATAGCATTCAAAGATCCCTGAATGCTTGTCAGGCTTCCCGGCAACTGCAGCTCTCTTTTTTCTCCACCTTCGCCTCTGCGCGCCGCTGCCGTTTTACGCTGCCGAGGAGGCAAGCGCTATCTGGATGGTGTTTTTGCAAGTATTGCAAGTAACCTACCCGGACGCGCCACTGTTGGTATGGCAGAAAAGGGGTTTGTGTTTGAGTTTCCTCGTAACAGAATTATGTTTTCTCGTACATTCAATATACAATCCGACGCTATCATGTCTGTAGGTTGTTGTTAAGTTGTACTTTACGATTTTTCTGATGGATTTTACTTCGAGAAATTCCATTTTTGTTTACTAACGCCTTGAGCCACGTGGAGGATCTGCGCGTTCGGGGTGGTTCAAGATGATTTTCACCTCCACCACGCCGACACTGACACCCGATTTTCTGCGACACGGGGCCTTCGCGTTAAAACATAACGAAACTGCAGTCTAGTGCGTCTGGAAAATATCGCCCTCACATGGTTGAGAGCAAGTCCGCATGCAATCGCAAGATAATGATGATGATGATGATGATGATGATGATGATGATGATGATAATAATAATAATAATAATAATAATAATAATAATAATAATAATAATAATAATAATAATAATAATAATAATAAATCATTTATTTACCGTGCCCAGGAACAACCATTATAAATCTAAGGGCTGGCGCACGCATATATTAGAAGCAAAAAAAAAAAAAAAGACGGCAGGGGAATATAAGTAAAATAAATAAATAAAAAGAGCAATCTTGAAAAGAACAGTGTACAGGGTCGTCCACTCTTAGTACGAACACGGCGCCGCGTGGCCGCGCTCCGCGGAGCGCCAGCGCACATGGCGCGGCCGCGCATCGAAGCTAAGCGGCGCAGGCGCACAGGGGCTTGGAGGCGGTGCTTCGTGTCGTCTGCTAAAGTGCGCGAGCGCGCTGTGCTTTAGCAGACAACAGGCGGCACAAACACCGCTCGCTCGCGCTTAGCAGACGACACGAAGCCCCGCCTCCAAGCCCCTGCGCGCTTGCGCCGCTTAGCTTCGATGCGCGGCCGCGCCATGTGCGCTGGCGCTCCGCGGAGCGCGGCCACGCGGCGCCGTGTGCGTACTAAGATTGGACGACCCTGTACATACAACAAGCCGCAAGGTGAATACAAAAGAAAAAGGAGTAGAAGGGCATTTGAACAATACGTGAAACTATGACACAACAACGCAAAACACGGAAAAGAACAATGACAGCGAGTTATGAAAAATATCAAGATCGTGAAAATAGGCGTTATAAAGACTAATCTGCGGACGGCTGAGTGTTGGTGATGACCGGCAGGAACATGGAAAGGTCTATGTTCTCTGGTGATCTTGCGCGGAATATGAAACATGATACAACTGAGGAGATCGGGGCAGGGGTGGATACCGTGAAGGAGTTAGAAAAGAAACACGAGGCCAGTGAGATTACGTCGGCAGCGAACTAAAGGCAATGAAGATAAGCCAACAGTGCTATAACAAGGTCCAGTGTCCGTGTTAGCAGAGTGGGCATGATATGTGATTAGATACGTTTTCTGGACCGGATCTATGACGTCACTGTTCAATCTAGAAATGCCATTCTAGACGACCGACGCGTATTCGAGTTGAGGAAGCTGTACAACTTGCGGAACGGTGTAGGAGATTAAATTGTCCTACCTGCCACAGGCGATTTTTAAAAATTCTGCATAGTCTAAAAAAAAAAAAAAAAATACACGCCCTATAATGGTTCAGTACATGATCGTGCATCTGCCACAATGTCGGAGTTGATTGAAAGATCAAGTGCAAATAAAATGGCAACAGCAATATAATAAACAAAGAACAATACATGCAAGGGAGAGTTCACAACATATAACAGTAAGCAAAGCAACGTTACTATTCAGCACCGAATTAGACATTGCTGTAACATTTCTATTAAAAGTAAATTAAAAACCATGCTTTTGAATCATTTCGAACAGAACAGCGTAATATCTGTTTAGGGAACTCCTGCATTGAGTAAGCTAGTGTTTGAGTTGGATAACCCATCGCTCCAACGAGCAGTCGCGCTGCATTCTGCGCGTCACGCAAACGTGAAAGTAAACCCCAAAGTGACCGACCGATAATAGACTTCAGATGTAAACCTTTATTAAACAAGTTGACGCCAACAGAAGCCGATGGAAGCCAGTCTGATGAGGTAATGACACTGCGTGGTACAATTGGTTATTGCAGTCCTATAGAGGCGATAGCTGTACGTCTGTATGTCTCTTCCACTGTTTAATGGCTGTAAGGGACAGACACTGCCTATATACTCCGCTACTCAGCAATGTAACCAAACTAATACGCGTATAATGCATATTTTTGACATCATGTAGACATAATCTGTTCTTGTGCGGCTTAGGCTGAAAATCTGATAGCTGCTCCTTCTTTCTGCACAGGATGTAAAATTTCAGGCCAGTTACGCCGGTGGAAAATGTGTAGACCTGCAGAAATATATTGTCATGACATACCTGCGTTCGTTAACTTAATGCAAGTACGTGATACTTCTCTCCCTCTTTTCACTTCTTTGGGAAATATTTTACAGATTATTCTCTTTCTTTTTTTTTTTAAGCGAATCTTTCTATGTCTCACTGATTCTTCTGTGAGCGCCGAAAACGCACTGCAGGAAAGCCAACTTACACAATGGAACTATCTGCGCATATGCGCAGACAATAGAACAACGGCGCACGACATACGTATCGTAGAACACTAGAGTTTACATTCGCAGTTGTACCGATAAGAACAATGGGAACTGCAACGCCACGCTACCCGGACGAACTGTAAACATATGCGTTGCATTACTCGCGTCACGCAATGCATTCCCGGCCGTCACCTTGGGTAGACCGCGGGTTCAGCGCACGGCAGAAGAGGCTGCCGTACGCGAACGTAAACGCGAGCGCGATCGTGCCCGTAAGGCCGAACGGCAGAGCCTCTGACTGTCTACCACAGCAATCACAAGGCAATACTGTGCAATTCGGAAAGACGACGACGTTTCAACGCAGACGTGGTTTCCTTGGGTTCCTTGGAAATTGCTCGACAGCAACGAAAATCTCGCCCTTATCCGGATACAAAGCTTCTCGGAAGCCTATGGGGATCTGCGGACTCTGGTGAGGACTCTCCTTTGCCTTGTCCTACTGATCGTGCTGGTCTAATAGACTCAAAACACGCACGGCTGGCGCTTAGGCCTAGTGCGGCCGCGCCGCCGCGCTCGCCCGACGAAGAAGTGTTTGTGCCAGATGTGAGCTCCTCATCTGTACCTTCCACTGGACTGCTGCGCGTGACAACATCCATGCCAACTATGCAGCAGCAGTGTACAACCGATAGCTCGAAGACACAAGATGCAACATCGAAGGACAGTCCACTTCGTGATGTGAATGTGAACCTATCCGCAATCGTGCCGACGGACACTGGTGACCCTATGGACGTGCAGCCCTCTGGCGGTTCGACGAATGCAGCCAAGCGAGGTCCCCCAGTCAACGTGCTTCAACAAGACGTCATCGCATCGGAGCAACCGGCAAAAAAGGTAAGGGCCACCCCAGACAATTCCTCCACGCCCTCCCCTACGCCCGCTCCCTCTCAGTCTTACCCTACGCCCACCCCTTCTGAATCCTATCGAGTTCATATACGTCCCCTTTCATGCTACGACATAACTTCAGTAGCCACGAAATATGTCCAAAGGGTCATCGACCAATATCTTGAAACCACTGGATACAAAGGGTTCGCCGCATATAAATCTACCAACTCGATCACTGTGCACTTGGCATCTCTCAGTGATGTGCAGAAAATGTGCACTTTAACATCTATTCCACTGTCAGAAGATCAGGCACCTACCTGTGCAGTGCTACTTTGCATCGGGCCCTAATATACAGAGGTGTGTTGTCTATGGCATTGACCCGGAAGACACCCCTGAGATAATATGTCGTGAATTGACGTCCACGACACACAGGGTGCTCGCAGCTAGGTTCATGGGCAAAAGCCGTACTTGCTTAGTGACGGTACAGGGCCCCCAATGTATTCCAGAACGGTTTTACTATTATGGTTGTATATTGCGACCTAAACCCTACCTCCCTCGGGCGATATTCTGCTACCGCTGCTTTCAACGTGGACACATGCAGGCTTTTTGCCCACAACGTACTATTGACCCAGAAAAGCTCACACCAGAAGGCCAACCACGATATCGATGTGGCTTATGCAAATCTGATGAGCACGATATGACAAGCACAAATTGTCCGACTAAACAGAAGGCCACAGCACGGATACGAAGGGCTGTACCAAAAACGAGTATAGTAACAACTCACAATCGTTATGAGGTTCTTGAAGAAGAGCCAGAGATGCTCATGGCAGAAGAAGCAGAAGCCCCAGAAACACAACTGTATTCTTCTGCTCTTAAACGTGGCAAGCAGTCGCAGACAAAGAAACAGAAATTACCGGAACCTCTGTATCAGTCGGATGATGACCATGATGACATTGACGCTCGGATAGACGCACTGGCCAGAGAGATTGAGCGACTACGCAAACATAAAGAATTGGTAATTCTGCGGCGTCAGAAAACAGGACCACCACGTAACACATCAACCAGTGCGAATGCCACAGTTACGCCTGGATCCCGTCCGGCACAACAGGTCAACCAAGCTGTTTGGGCAGCATCAACCAGTACGAATGCCACTGTTAAGCCTGGATCCCGTCCGGCACAACAGGTCAACCAAGCTGTTTGGACAGCAGTTTTAGATCAACTTGCTCACCTAACGTTGCTCATTCAGGATTGCCTGCATCATGGCTAATTCTCTGCATCAACTGTCACAGGATGGAATTCTACAGTGGAATTGTCGCGGCCTAAGCTCCAAGTTAGGAGAAATTAAAACCAAGCTTCAATATAATAAGCTACATGTATGGGCACTGCTTATTCAAGAGCATAATAAGCTATGCTCACTTTCCAATTTTAATGGGTATCATAACCCATCTATTAAAGATAGACGTGCTACTACAATGGCTTCAGCTCCCGGAAAAGCTGCAGTGTATGTATCATCGCATATTGCTCACACAGTGATTGATCTGGAGCCATGGTGTAGTGTTAATCAAGAAGTTGTCGGGGTCCTGGCACGACCAGTGAAGACTCCTGTCATTCTAGTGTCATTCTACGCCAGACCACAGCGCACACGCTTGAACTTGGGATGGATAGCCCATCTACGGTCTACGTACCCGGGAATTCCTATTCTCGTGGGTGGAGACTTTAATGCTCCACATACAGAATGGGGGTACAAGTACAACTCCCGAAGAGGATGTCAAGTTAAAAACGTCATGAGCGATGCCACTTTTACTCTGTTGAATCTTCACGCTGTGGCTACCTGTGCTGTACCCGCAGTATCTAGAACACACGCTCCAGACCTCACGTGGTGGTTGGGCCCTGGAATGCCGCAGTGGCGGGTGGAACCAGATACCTGGGGCAGTGATCATATGCCAATAATGATTGGTTTGCGTAGAACGTGCATAAAGAAAATTCGACGGCTTGTAACAGTCACGCATTGGGATAAGTTTCGGGAATCATCGATTGATAAAGTACCCTCAGAGCCCTCAGAAATTCTTCCCGCTTTGCAAGAACTGCTCCGAAGTAACACCACTGTAACCACAGGTTGACGAAGAACAACCTCATCCGGACCTCGCTCTTTTGCAACTTTGGGCAAAGCGACGTCAGGCAGAAGTGTATGCGTCGAGGAATCCCGATGTACCAGGTAGCCGTGCACGTGCTAACCATATAGCGGCGAAGGCGCGTCGGCACGAAAAGCAACTTTCTCGACGACGATGGTATGAGTGGTGCGAGAATCTTGGATCGGGCATTGGAAACAGAGCACTTTGGCGTACGTTCCGGTCAATGGAACGCGGTCATAAGCAACCTGACCCTGCAGCGAGCGTTAGGTTAGCGATGCAAAGTTCGCCACATGAATTTGCAGAACACGCTGCTAGAGCGTTTTTCCCGAAGTACGATCACGCGTCACCTGTAAACTGCCCTGAAATTGATGAGTCTGATGAATCCGAAATATCCAGCCCTTTCAGCATGGCCGAACTAATAGCGGCGATTGAATCTTCGAAGAAACGCACAACACCTGGACCCGATGGTATTCCTTATGAGGTTTTCAAGAACATGGAAGGAGCAGCTCTCGACGCACTTCTTCAGGCTATTAATAAAGTCTGGGAGACTGGAAACGTTCCACCTGACTGGAAGCATTCAATTGTTGTCCCGATCCCGAAACCAGGAAAGTCTCCAAATAACCTGCAGTCTTTACGCCCAATTTCGCTAACCTCAACTGTCTGCAAGCTCGCTGAAAAGATGCTGGCCACACGTGTTTCCTGGTGGCTTGAACGCCATGATAAATATCATCCTGCTCAAATTGGCTTCCGTTCTTACTTGGGAACTGAAGACGGTCTTTCTATCTTATCAGACGATGTTTTACAGATTTCACCGCACAGCCACGCTGTGCGCACGGTAGTAGCAACTGACATAACGAAAGCTTATGACAATATAGACCATGAAATCATTATTGCCAACCTCATCGACCTGGGACTTCCACCGCGGGTCCTAAGATTTATCTACTCATTTCTTCAGAATCGCACATTTGCGATTAGAGTAGACGGGAGGCAAGAAGGATACTTCACATCGAACAGAGGAGTCCCACAAGGTTCGGTTTTAGCTCCTCTTCTCTTCAATGTTGCTCTTATACCTCTAGCCTGGCAACTACACCAGATTCCAGACGTGAAGTTTTTAATCTATGCGGATGACGTCACTTTGTGGTCCGCACATGAAGATGTATCTCGACAAACTCAACAGCTTCAAGAAGCCCTTGATGTTCTGCACAACTACGCTCGGAAAGCAGGGTTGGACATTTCCGCCCAAAAATCAAGCTATGTTGTGGTGGCCAACAAGAAAGGACGCACAAGAATCACGCAGCGCCCCTTTACATTTAAACTCGGCGCAGTGACAATCCCTGAGGCTTCGGAGGTCCGCATACTGGGTCTCGATATTCACCATTCCGGCGGTGGTGCACACTGGCTCCGTAAAATCAGACAGACTTCGACAAAAACACTTCACCTTATTCGTCGCATTGCAGCAAAAGCAGCTGGAGCTCGTACTGACGTAGCTCGACGGCTGGTACGTGCAGTCTTGCAGCCACGAATTTTATATCAGGCACAATTTCAACGGCTAACTTTGGCACAATTGGCACAGTTAGAAACGATTAATCGCGATGCTATGCGCACAATCACAGCACTACCACGCATCACTCCGATACCAACGTTACAGGAACATGCCCAGCTCAACACAATTGCAGAGCTAATTTCGCAACGTGAAAAAGCACGTGAAATAAAAAAGCAACTTGTTCCGGCTGTCGCTGCGTTACATGCTCATTTTCAACGCGGCTCTCGTATTGACAATCAGCCCTATCCAATGCCTCCCTGGGAATTCACCAGCATCACTACTAATAAGCCAACGAAGTTACGACGCAGCGATACAACAGGTATTATTGACGACCACAATATCATCGATGCATCATGCGCTGACACCTGCAAAGTCTATACGGATGCTGCTATTCTCCCAGACGGCGGGAGGACATCATTCCTCAGTACAACGCATAATTTCATCAGCGGCCACCAGCGCTATTTATCTACGGAAGCCAGCGCTCTAGTAATGGAACTTCAAGCCATCCACGACGCTGTGCAAGATGCGACATCTAAGCTGCCTACCATCAAACAACTAGATATCTTCACAGATTCTTTAGCGGCTATTCAGGAACTGAAGAAGGTTGACAAGGCGATGGAAATCTGCGAGACAATACACACGATGAATAGAAAAACAGCTACCTGCGTCAAGGTACACTGGATTCAAGGCCATGCAGCGAACCCTCACAACATTGCTGCTGACCAGCAGGCACATTGCCCTCCTAATCCAGACCTTCCGTCTATTCCCCTCCCACCTCAACCCCTTAACTCGCTCCGAGCCCGTAAAACTTTTCTCCGGCAGGACACACGCGCTCTTATCCCCCCGTGTGTCTGCTCCCTCCCCCTTCACCTTACTAGGGCGGAGGAAGTTGTGCTTAGGAGGCTTCGGGCCGGGGTGGCCCTTACACCGGCTGTGATCTCAAGGTGGAACTGGTCGCATTTACCACTGGGTGCTACGTGTCCATACTGCTCCGTCCCTGTGATGGAAGCAGATGCATACCATCTAATATGGACATGTACTGGTTTACATTCGGAACGCTCGCGTCTCCTACTGCAAGCCGGCCTCCGCTACAGTGTGACAACCAGCTATGACCGCTGGATACATGATAACAGATTCCACAAAACACTGCTTCAATTCATACACAACACAGGCCTCACAGCACACATATAATACACATATACACATCAAGAATTATGCCTTAACGGCAAGTCTTTATCGCAAATAAAAAAAAAAAAAAAAAAAGAGTACCAGTAGCGCGAGTCGGCCCACACCGGCCACCAATCGTCGGTCAGAAATCGAAAAACATAGAAACCCAGCAGAAGACCCAGCTCTGACGGAACGGTTCGGCACGGCTCATTCAAGGAGAGAGGACCGGCTTCCTCACTCCGAAAGAACCGCCGCTCACTTACTGAACCACGGCTCCCTCTGTCTTCAAAAGAGCGGCCCACTGCTGAGCGCTCAGGAGCGAGCCGGATCTTTTGAAGAGCGAGAGAGCCGAGGCGAAAAGAACGGCCCGCTCCTGAGCGCTCAGGAGTGAGCCGGATCTTTCGAAGAGCGAGAGAGCCGAGGCGAAAAGAACGGCCCGCTCCTGAGCGCTCAGGAGTGAGCCGGATCTTTTGAAGAGCGAGAGAGCCGAGGCGAAAAGAACGGCCCGCTCCTGAGCGCTCAGGAGTGAGCCGGATCTTTCGAAGAGCGAGAGAGCCGAGGCGAAAAGAACGGCCCGCTCCTGAGCGCTCAGGAGCGAGCCGGATCTTTTGAAGAGCGAGAGAGCCGAGGCGAAAAGAACGGCCCGCTCCTGAGCGCTCAGGAGTGAGCCGGATCTTTCGAAGAGCGAGAGAGCCGAGGCGAAAAGAACGGCCCGCTCCTGAGCGCTCAGGAGTGAGCCGGATCTTTCGAAGAGCGAGAGAGCCGAGGCGAAAAGAACGGCCCGCTCCTGAGCGCTCAGGAGTGAGCCGGATCTTTCGAAGAGCGAGAGAGCCGAGGCGAAAAGAACGGCCCGCTCCTGAGCGCTCAGGAGTGAGCCGGATCTTTCGAAGAGCGAGAGAGCCGAGGCGAAAAGAACGGCCCGCTCCTGAGCGCTCAGGAGTGAGCCGGATCTTTCGAAGAGCGAGAGAGCCGAGGCGAAAAGAACGGCCCGCTCCTGAGCGCTCAGGAGTGAGCCGGATCTTTCGAAGAGCGAGAGAGCCGAGGCGAAAAGAACGGCCCGCTCCTGAGCGCTCAGGAGTGAGCCGGATCTTTCGAAGAGCGAGAGAGCCGAGGCGAAAAGAACGGCCCGCTCCTGAGCGCTCAGGAGTGAGCCGGATCTTTCGAAGAGCGAGAGAGCCGAGGCGAAAAGAACGGCCCGCTCCTGAGCGCTCAGGAGTGAGCCGGATCTTTCGAAGAGCGAGAGAGCCGAGGCGAAAAGAACGGCCCGCTCCTGAGCGCTCAGGAGTGAGCCGGATCTTTCGAAGAGCGAGAGAGCCGAGGCGAAAAGAACGGCCCGCTCCTGAGCGCTCAGGAGTGAGCCGGATCTTTCGAAGAGCGAGAGAGCCGAGGCGAAAAGAACGGCCCGCTCCTGAGCGCTCAGGAGCGAGCCGGATCTTTGAAGAGCGAGAGAGCCGAGGCGAAAAGAACGGCCCGCTCCTGAGCGCTCAGGAGTGAGCCGGATCTTTCGAAGAGCGAGAGAGCCGAGGCGAAAAGAACGGCCCGCTCCTGAGCGCTCAGGAGTGAGCCGGATCTTTCGAAGAGCGAGAGAGCCGAGGCGAAAAGAACGGCCCGCTCCTGAGCGCTCAGGAGTGAGCCGGATCTTTCGAAGAGCGAGAGAGCCGAGGCGAAAAGAACGGCCCGCTCCTGAGCGCTCAGGAGTGAGCCGGATCTTTCGAAGAGCGAGAGAGCCGAGGCGAAAAGAACGGCCCGCTCCTGAGCGCTCAGGAGTGAGCCGGATCTTTCGAAGAGCGAGAGAGCCGAGGCGAAAAGAACGGCCCGCTCCTGAGCGCTCAGGAGTGAGCCGGATCTTTCGAAGAGCGAGAGAGCCGAGGCGAAAAGAACGGCCCGCTCCTGAGCGCTCAGGAGTGAGCCGGATCTTTCGAAGAGCGAGAGAGCCGAGGCGAAAAGAACGGCCCGCTCCTGAGCGCTCAGGAGTGAGCCGGATCTTTCGAAGAGCGAGAGAGCCGAGGCGAAAAGAACGGCCCGCTCCTGAGCGCTCAGGAGTGAGCCGGATCTTTCGAAGAGCGAGAGAGCCGAGGCGAAAAGAACGGCCCGCTCCTGAGCGCTCAGGAGTGAGCCGGATCTTTCGAAGAGCGAGAGAGCCGAGGCGAAAAGAACGGCCCGCTCCTGAGCGCTCAGGAGTGAGCCGGATCTTTCGAAGAGCGAGAGAGCCGAGGCGAAAAGAACGGCCCGCTCCTGAGCGCTCAGGAGCGCTCAGGAGCGAGCCGGATCTTTTGAGCCGCTCTTTTGAAGAGCGAGTGAGCGGTGGTTCAGTAAGTGAACGGTTCAGTAAGTGAGCGGCGGTTCTTTCGTTCTTCAGCCGAAGGCGAGGGGGTGAAGGCGACTCTTGCGAGGAAGGGCGGGAGGGCAGTTGCTTTCTCGTACCGCTAATGGATGGCGTGGAAGTCGCACCCAGCAGAAGACCCGGCTCTGACGGAACGCATCGGCACGGCTCTCTGAACGCGAGAGAACCGGCTCCCTTTCTCCAAAAGAACCGCCGCTCATTTTTACTGAACGAGCGCTCACTCGCTCTTTTAAAAGAGCCGCTCACAAGATCCGGCTCGCTCCTGAGCGACCCATCTCTAATGACTGGTGTACGCATGCCTATGCTGGAAAAAGTATAAATGGCTGATGATCTTCAAATAATCTTCCAGTTAGCAGTCAGCGCTTGTTTGTGGTATTCTTAGTGTCTTTGTTTTATTCGCGCTGTTCAAACCTCAGTTCAAAATCATGAACCAACTAGCCCTCATCAAGACCTTACCGAATAAATTGTCAATTCGATACACGCGGAATCGCGCGCGTCCAGCGCACTGAAAGATCCTACAAATCTGTTTTTAGTACAAGCAAGCACCTGCGAAAGTAATTCCAAACGTGGTCGAACAGACCGATGCAGTAAGTACTGAGTCAGGAGCAGCGATTGACAACAATTTGTGATACGCGAATGTGTGTGCGTACCTATCGGCACGATGAGCACCGATCAGGATAATAAATATGTTCGTACCTTTGTTCAAATTTCTTTGCCACCTCTGTGTCGTGTGCTAAACAGCTACGCTGGTTATCCACCTTCACAGAGTGGAAAAGCTCATGAGGTTTTTAGCTCGATATACAGTATGTAAATAATTCCCTTCCCCCTACTATATCCCCTCTCCCGGTGTCTCTCTTTCCCCAGCCCCACTGCTGACCGCCGTTCAGGTGTCAGCAGACGTATAGCTACACAGTTGCAGTGCGGGCAGCAGCAATT
Source organism: Dermacentor silvarum (assembly GCF_013339745.2). Taxonomy (NCBI): domain Eukaryota; kingdom Metazoa; phylum Arthropoda; class Arachnida; order Ixodida; family Ixodidae; genus Dermacentor; species Dermacentor silvarum. The sequence goes on along the minus strand of NW_023606649.1, from coordinate 7,469 downwards.
TTCTTTTTTCGTTTCAGAAAAACAACCAATACTAGAGCAATCGGCAACGCGGCGTGAGGCTGCTGCGAGACAAAGAAGACAGTTCGCACACAGTGCCATTTCAAGCTTATAAAACATGACACTTAACGTTCACTTTGCACCACTATAGCTGTCAGAGAACGCCTACCACCTACGACGTCGGTTGACAATGTCCCGGATGATACGAAGTCTCTTTTCATACGCCAAGTCCTTTGCGCAAGCTGCGCGAGAGAGCCAATCGCAGTCGAGAATTTCGATCCGGATCGGGCTTGATCGCGATCACAAATGTGCCGTGTGACACCAGTATAAGGTGTGTTTGGGTTTCCGTTAAGTACGACGGACGCTCTGCACCAATCAGAAAAGGAACGCCGTGTACAAACAGCGTTTTTCTGTAAACGTGTGTCAGAACCTCACTCACTGCTATTCGATGTTACAAGTCCCGTGATGAAGACTTCCCCTAATTAACCCCCCCCCCCCCCACCCATATTGCAGAGCGGAAATAAGGAAAATAACCAGCTTCGGGCGCAAACCTCTGGTATTTCGTTTCATAATGGCGCACTGCGTACGGAGTCAACGACCTGAATGAACTAAAAAATAATGTATAATAATACGAAAATAGGCAACACAACAATTTTCCACTACACAGGAAAGTTCGTGTCAAATGCAATTTCCCAATGACAATTAAGTTGCCGCATGAAACGTATATCTGGCGTTATAGTACCAACCTGCCAAAAAAGATGACACGTTATTACGTAACACTCAAGAATTTCATCAGTTCAGTCACGACGCAGCGAAAGTGTTGTATGACATAATGCCACTGACAGCTGCCGTGGGAAATGCCAACTCACAGCTGCTCTTCAGATCGCTATCGTGGGAGCACAGTCTCATCAGTGACTGGCGATGAACGTAATATCGATTATAGAACGCACGCCACGCAATAGTAGGCAAATTCTGATCAGACTGTGTGCGTTCTGCAGTCAAGAGCAACACAGCCGTTCTAATTTCTTTTTAATTCTCCCTGAGCACGATCTGCAACGTTCGACCACGGCCGCGTTTGTGGTTCGATGACAGCGCGCCGCTGATACACTAAGCGAATTCTACACCAAAACGTAACCATGAGAACCGGAAGTGCACCGCTTAAACTCGGTTGACAAGCTTAGGCTAGAGTTTCGCGACATACGATGCTGCTGCTGCAGTATCACTCGTATTTACCCTAACTTCATGACAAGATCGCGGTGAACGCTGTGCACGTGATTCCGCAATTCAGACGCACAAATGCGTATCCAAGCGCCCGCAAGATAACTGAGAAAAATAAATGACAATTCCAAAGCATGCATTCATTGAAATAATGGGCGGCAACAGAGTTACGGGATAAAACGGCACGCACGCTTGTCAAGGTCAACCCAAGCGGGCTGCCCTACTTTAAAAAAGAAATATGCAGACGTTCGTACGACGCCTGAACTTCCGGCACCCGTAGACTTCCAAATCCAGGGCAATTAAAAGGATATAGGGGCGACAGCCACGGGAGCACAATTGAAACACCGGAAGCAGGTCTCGAGAACGCGGAATAAGTCACGTCAGCCAGGCCCCCACCGCCGATCAATTATGCAGCCTTCACGCGTCAACTACGCGAGCCGGCATAATCTGCGTCCCAAACAGCAGCAGAGGTGGCCGCGCCGGAACGCGATCGTTGAATGCGATCTCGAAAACGGTGGGCTAGGCTCAAAAGGAAGGAAGCCTAGTGCCGACGCAAGAGAGCCCCACCGATACAACACTATAAAGATACTCCACCCTCTTCCGAGACACGACCCATCGCGCACGCACTGCAGCTACTCTATGAGATGCCATTCAGCGAAATCCACGGAAATGCAGGCATGGGGCGACTCAACAGGACAGCCTCATCGGCTAGAAGCCAGTAAATAAACAAACTTCAAAAAACGACGCCGCCCGCACCCGTCACAACAGTCGGCTAGTGGATCCGCGCTTACAGCAGAGACAAAACAGGATGACCCCAATTTCGTGGCGCAGGAGAGTGTAGAAATCACGCAGAATTTAGCGGATCAAGTGACGCGAGCTTGGCTGCTAAAGATCCGATCGGAGGCGAGCCGGCGAGCGGCCCACGCCCGGCCATTCAACCGATCGCCGCCGGGGTATCCCCGCAGACTACCGGTGACAAATGAGGGAAAATGGATAAATAAAGCGGCAAATGAGTCGGAAACTTACTGAGGATGACCTTCCGACGCGTGGCATGCGGCTCATCGCTGTAAACCCACTCGAAGTCGGTCCGCGAGACGTGAGCACCCATCGTGAAACAGTCAGGGCTCCGGCACGCACAGCCCGACGATAGCACGCTCCGCAGCCGGCAAATGCTGCAAATGAGTGGTGTACGCGATCGCCCGCGAGGGGGCGCGTTGGTTTTTGCTGTAGGTCTTCGTCTACGTTATAATTTGCGTCGTGTATCCGTTACTTATTACTGGGTCAGGCTTACACTACGAATAAGAAAATTTTCCAAATAATGTAACCATTATTCTGCAAATGTTGACGCGTTGAACAGGCAATCAACCAAATACAAACGCAAAAAAAAAAAACTCGACGACACGCTTAGTTATCAAAAATCGGTGACGTCACCAGAACAAGCGGCGTCACGTGGTTTCTTCCTCCATCTTTGCAGATGGGCAAGATGGCGTCCTCGGATGTGGTTACCGAGGTTGAGATTCAGCCCGAGATCCAGGAGGTGGAAATCGAGGCTATACCCGTGGAGATGCCCGTCGAGACAGTCGTGACGACCGTCGAAGCGGTCGAAGGTCAGCCCATGATCGCGTTGCAACCGTTGCCAGAGCCCGGGAGGGAAGAGATCATCCTACAAACCCAGGAGGAGATCGTCGGCAGCATAGACGCCGATCACGAAGCGCTCACAGGATACGACAACATCCCGGTGCCGACCCCCGAAGTGCTCATCGAGACGAGTCCCAGCACGTCGGGTAAACGCGGCAGGAAAGGCAAGCGTGGCGGCAAAGGACGCAGCTTCGGCGGCGAACTGACGTTTGAGACGGACCGTAGTACGCGCAAGTGGGAACAGAAACAGGTGCAGATCAAGACGCTCGAAGGAGAGTTCTCCGTCACCATGTGGGCTTCGGGCACGGAGGACGGTAGGTGCACGCTTCACGCACTGTCTTGCTTGCCTCTTTTCGTCCTGCGCGCGGTAAACAATCGCGTATCGCCGCGAATGCTGCTGTGAGCCGATCGCGCAGAACAGCGAGTACGCTAGGTATAAACGCCTGTCGCTCCTCGACTAGGCCGGCCGACGGCGGATTTTGTCGTTGCTCGGCCTCGAGTGAACCGTGCTGTGTCCGGTGGACCGCTTGGCTCGAGTTCTGACACTTCGGCGGCTGTGTTTTGAATGAAAAACCGGCCATGAAGACTCCATGGGCGCCGCCATGTTCTCAGAAGCAACAATATGGCGTCTTTTCGAGTATGGCGGAGGTCGGCCATCTTTGGATGGCACGGAGCGCTCGGCAGCCGTGCTTTTTCGGCCGAAATGCTCGGTTTTTGGGCCGCGGGCGTTCGTTTCGCGACTCGAACTCGACGACGGTAACGGTCCGCCGACCCGACACACCGAAGTTGGCCGTACGCGTTCGCGGTGCGAGCCGCGCAGGCATTTTTTATCGTTCAAGGTCGCGAGGGAGCTCCCGTGGAAACAAGCTAGCTCGGCGTCGCGCGACGCGCAACGCCTGGCCGTCTGCGTGCGATCGCCCGCCGTCGATAAAAATAAAAAAAGCGGAGCCGCGGTGGCCGTGTTTGCCTCGTGGCGATCTCTTCGCCTGTGTTTGTCTTGCGATTTGTGCGTCTACATATCCGCCGCGGGGCTAAGCAGTGTAGCCGTAAACGGAATAAAGCAGCGGTCCGTTCGACGTGAGTGCAGTTATAAAGCAAACGCCTACAAAAGAACGCGGTGCGCGCGTTTCGGACGCAGTAGGCGCAAACCTTTTTAGCGTGCCGACCCAACGCAAGATTGCTCCGTCGTACCAAAAGTATTGAAGGGCCCTGGTCGTACTTTATCCGTAAGATCGCTTTAATAAAACGCTGCAGAAAGAAGAGAAATGGCTCGCTTTCTTTTTTTTTTAACCGTGTTTTCGGGTACCGCGGTATGAGCGGTTTCCGTGGCCGTTCATTCTACGTGAAGTGGTCAAGCTATGCGCGACTTCGGCCGCGCTTTCTGGAACATGCTTGCTTGCGTTGGGAACTTGCGAGCGCGTTCACTGACCAAGATTTTTTGGCGTTCGTCGCCGAAGCGTTGGCGCCGAGCTCGAGTGGATTATCGCGGCGGCGCCGCTTATGAAAATAGCGTGTAACTGCGTGGAGCTAGCGTCACCAGATGTAATTTTGGAAAAACGTCGCGGTTGCGAGCGCGTCTTCTCTGAAGTGACCTGCCAACTGTGCGTGAAAAAAAAAAAAAAAAATGTGGCGTCAGTTTAGGTTCGTTAAGGTGTTGTATTCGGGCAGGGAGCAAAGTGAACGTTGTTTTACCTTGACTTACGTGGAGACACCTATGTGCGTACGAGATTTCGTCACGTTTGTGTTTATTAAAGTGTGAACAGGGGAAACCTAGTTAATTGTGCTCTAGCACCTTCGCAATGGTTTTAGGTTTTCAGTGCTGCTCGACTTCTGATTTCCGGGGTGCGCCTTGAAGTGATGCAGTACAAGTTTCTGTTCTAACTTAAACATTCATGTCGCCTGTCGACGGGGAAAAAGAACAGCTTCCCCTGTTTTCGAAATGAAAGAACCATCAAGCTTGGCGTGCTGTGGCAAGGATGGATTCGTTTATGGTGTATTTCAGGACGTCCTTATTATTATTATTATTATTATTATTATTATTATTATTATTATTATTATTATTATTATTATTTCATAATGCCTGAATGTGGTGAGCCACTGACACTGGCTTTCGTCTGCGTTCATTTCTTAAGAAACAGTGCGCGAATATAATGAATACAGTACAAGCTACTTCATCCATGGCCATATTGCTAGTGTTCTTGTTTTCTTAGTACCATTCTGTGTGAAGTAGTTCTAAATGGCATTGTGCATTCGTGTAGTATAGCAGCTGGATGTTGCAAAAGCTGCATACAAAAAAAAAAAATTGTGATTGTACCTGTGCTGACCTGTTGTGGCAGTGCAAGACGCCATATACAGCAAAGTTAAGACGCAACCAAGGGCGGAAAGAAGCTTTAGGACAGGAAAGAGTTAAAAATTAGAAGAAAGATTATAATAATACAGAAGATGGATACTCACTTTGAGAAAGTTTACTCAGAGAATTTCCCGAAGCAAGCGAAATTGCCAACAGCAAGGTTGCTGGGAAAGTCACTTTGAGCCAAAAACACTGTTGTTCTTCAGTCTATGCTTTTCAAGTTTGTTGCTGCTTTGCTTGTTGTGTATAAAGGTAAATAATTGTAAATAAAGTTTGCATGTATCCCACAAAAGGTGTGTGTGTGTGCTCTTGGCATACCTTTAATAAAATTTGAGTGCTACTAATGAGGCACATAATTGGGAAAGTGTTTTGTGAGCCTTGGGAAAAAACATTGTTGGCAGACTTTTCCCTCCCCTGTGTGTGGCAGAGGGCGAGCTATTGGGACAGGTTTTCTGTGAGCTAATGCCAGAACTCTAGATGGGCTCACGGAGACGACAGCATTATAAATGGATATTTGCAGCAAATACTGTTAACAGCTTCTTTCCTATGCATCCTTTGGCTCTTTCCTGAGTGGCAGTACTAGAACAGGTTCTGATCGCTCCTGTCAATGTGTCCCCTGGCATTGGTTTTATTTGGGGTGTTCGAAGCGCGAAAATCTCCCAATGTCGATACGATAATAGAATATTTTCTGGCTTCTAAACAAATTTATATATTAAGGTTACGCAGTGCTCATATTGCAAAAAAAGAAAAGGGGGTGGGGGCCGCTTTACGTACATGTATGTAATGTCGTTTGCAACTGAACCACTGGGCAACTGAGGAGCTTGAAATGAGAATAACTTCTGTCACTTGTCTGGGGCACTTAATTGCCCCATTAGCTGGGGAATGGAAGAAAGGAGCAGCATGTCACCAGAAGCACCTACAGTATTGTGTTCAAAAGAAGTAGATAACTTTAATACTACAGTTCCGTGTATATATTTTAAAATTGGATCCAAGCATAGTGAGACTGGCCAAAGAATAATTGAGGACATGAAATACATATATAGGCTGCCTAAAAGGGAGTCGATCTTATTAACCCATATATGCCTAAACTGTGACTAGTTAAAAATTAAAAAATAGTTTTCCACAAAATGCCTTTCAGGGGCTTCGAAATGTAGTGTCAGCAGTTTATTGATAGAAAATTAATTTGTAACGGCTGGTTTTGAGCCCTCCTATATATAGGCGTAGGCAAGTGCACTCTTTAAAGGGTGTGATAGAATTTAAAATCTTTCTTGGAAATCTGATGACACATTTTTCGCAATGCATGTTAGTTTTCTCATGGCAGTAGGAATGCATTATTTGTCCTGCCAAATCACAGTGTGGTGGAATCTGCAGAATCAATTTCTTGTTAAAAAAAAATGCTGTTGCCTCTTTGCATGCAATGACTTCTAGAATAAGCGTTTGGGTATGTGGCTGCTAGATGGCATTGAAATGTGAGCAAGTCAGCTTTAGCACTTCCTACCCTGTAGTGCTCGACCGTATTCATGGCACACACATTGAGAAGGTACGTAAGTAGCAAAGTTATTGCCCATATGGAAGTGTAGTATATAGCAGCGGTTTGAGTGAAGTCTCTCCGCTCCACCCGTGTTAGCATTATATCGGGTGATTATAAAAGGCTTTGACTCCTGACCACGACATTTGAATTGCTTTCTATCCCATGTCTTATTACATGGTGCATGGGTTCCACACCGTGAATGTTAGATGTGACTGCAACAGTACTGTCGTGTTTATTGAGATGGATGATTACATCAAAATGACTCTGTAACTCTGCAATCGAAAGCTGGCAGCCATAATTTGAAAATTACTTCAACAAAGTTTCACTAATACTGTATCAGTCTAGGAAAGGCATACTGAAAAGAGAGCACCTGAAACGTCTTCATCCTGTTTCGTGTATTGTGTAAGCATATATTATTTTGCTGTGCGTAGTAGTTCATGTTATGTACAAGAAAGGTGACCGCTTTACCTGCGAAAAAAAGTTTTCAAATTTATCTATTCAAGTCTGGGTTGCTTCTTGATAAATCGTCCTCGTGCAGTGCCAGCCACTAGGAAAACATGTTCAGTTCATGCTTGCAATCACTTATTGCACATTCTTTTGAAAATTTGATATGGCTTAGTGATAACCTTGTCGTCACCACTGCATTGTAAAGTTGTGCCTATTGCTGCTGCCGCAAACGTGCTACGCGCCGAATAGTTGTCGCCCGAGGGGTACTCGTTATGGCCGCAGCATAAT